>NW_026999295.1:0-300000 GCF_037126465.1 Ornithodoros turicata
TGCGCTTCTTAGAAGAGCGCGTCTTTCTTTCACCCCTAATGTGAGAAGGAGAAAGAGCACACTATCGCCTCTCGCGTCCTGGAAAAAGATTAAAAGGAAACAGAAAATGCAACCCAAGATAAGGCCAGTTCCGATAGAGTCACCCGATACATTTGTTTTTGTTTTGTTTCCGCAAGTTAAAGCTCATCTTCGACGCATGAGGCGGCACTGTGCTCCTTCCCACTCTTCTGTTGGGGATAAAGGAAATACGCGTCTCCGAAGATGCGCAATGAACAAAATAATGAAAAAAATGGCGTTCCTTCACGAATTTTTTGCGGGCGATCTATCGAACGGATTTTTGTTCTGAAAACGGCTACGATATCAGGTGACCGAAAGGAACAGATGTTCTCATTGGGACAACTTTGTAGCTTTTATAATTAAAAACTTAATTAATGAAAGGTAATTAAGACATTGCCTTTGGACTTTGCTAATGCCCTGCTAGGGAGTGCCCTTCAGCATATGCTATATTGCAATGATTTCATTTTGGAAAAAGTGTTATACATATTCTAAAAAATATATGTTCACAGTTAGCGTGGAAACCTTGTATATATATATACAGGGTGTTTCACTTAACTCGAAATCCACCTTAAAACAATAACGGCTCATTGCAATTGAACGAAACGAATTCCATAGTATTACTAGTAGCCCTACTAGTATTACTACTACTATTACTAGTAGTAGTGTTTCAGAGTATTTTTGTACTACAATTAACTAATTAATGAGTGGAAATTAATTTTCTAACTTTCTCATTACGAGGATTACAACCAAGATGTCAACTGCGAAGTTCTAGGCGCTGCCGAAAGAAAACGAATCCACTTGGTTTTTCTCTCTAGCTCTACCGACTTGTTTCTCACAGGGGAGCGTTACCGAACACTGCGCGAGCTTGCCAGATCGCGATGCCTCCGCCTTCTGCGTCGTCGTCACCCATAGCAACAGGGCGCTCACGTGGTACTCTTCGCGGGTGGCCGAAAAAAAACCCGTTTTTCGAGAACGGCGCAGGCACTGCGCGTGGCAGAGGGTAGTCTCCCGCGCAGAGGAGGAAGAACGACGCAAAGCTCCACGACGTTCGTGTTGCAAATGGCGGACCCGGTGGATTTGTATCTGCTTTTCCTCGAAGAAGGTGTTGCTGAGGAGGAGCCGGTGCGCAACTTCCGCAGTCATCAAGATGTTTCCAAGAGTTATCGGAAGACGAATTCATCGCTACCTTCGGCTTGTCGAAGGAAGCTGCCAGGGAGGTGTGCGAAGCTGTTAGGCCGGACTTGCAGCGCAGTAAGTACACGATCATAACGTGGTTCATGCTTTGCGCACGTAACAGATCCCCATTTTTCAAATATCATTTCAGCCCGAGAATCACGTCGGACAATTCTGAGCGTAGAACGTAGAGTCCTCAAAGCCCTTCGCATCTACGCTACTGGAGCTTTCCCTGGGAACATCGTTAACGAGGACACGATCACCTGCAGCAAGCGTGCAGAGTCACAGGCTGTTTATGAAGTTAGGGATGCCATCTTGAAGTACCTTGCGCCCAAGTACCTGAGATTTCCCACAACGCCTGAGGCAAAGCTGGAAGTGAAACGTGGCTTTTATGAGTTGGCAGTCTTTCCAAGCTGTGGCGGTATGTGACCACCTAGGATAGCGGAATTATGCACTTATAATATACATTAAGAGATGAAAAGGCTAATACCCCAGTCGACGGGCATGCTAAATGACAATTTAGCAACTTGCATTTAGCATAAAGGCACTTTGGTCCGTGTCAGACGAGAACAAAACTGATCTTTGGCACTAAGTAGCCTTTACCGCTAACGGAGGCCACTAGCGGCCTTTAGGACCAAAAGGCGTAGCCTCGGTCTTGGGAAGTTTGCGTATATCCTCGTTACCATACTTCACTTGGTTTCCCTCGGCTACCTCTGCGATCCGGAGCGCCATTTTTTTTTCTTGACCGTGCCTTCGCCGTGTTTATTTTTTAATAATAATTGGGGGTTTACGTCGCGAGACAACTGAGATCATGAGCGACGCCACAGCGGTCGGTCTGTGGATTGCTTTTGCCCACCTGAGGGTTCTTTAACGTGCGATGGAAGCTCATCACAACGTCCCTCGCGGAAGACGGCGTGTCTACGCAACTTGTACCACCAAGTTGCTGGCGTCCTCGGCGGGTTTGAACCCGCGATCTCGGGATCAGAAGGCAAACACGCTACCGACTGAGCCCCGAGGCCATGTTTATTTTTAATCACTACATTACGCATAACAAAGTTATGTGCAAGTTCTTGAAAATTTGCATTAGAGTCGTGTATATATGGAGAAAAATCTGAGGAGAAGCGCATCCGGACGACATGGACGCACGACGAAATTCTGGCGTTGATACGTGTGTGGGCCGACAAAATAGATGAGCTGCGAAGCCAGAAACGGAATGCCGCCGTCTACGAAGCGATTTGTCGAGACCTGGCAGCGATCGGTGTGCACAAGTCCAAGAAGCAAGTTCACACAAAATTGAAAACATGACAGAGGAGCTCAGGTAAGTGAACACATTTTCCACCGCACGGAGTGCTATTTCCTGCGGCTACATAAGGGATAAGGACATTGAGGAAGCAGTCTAGGGAAAAAGGCAAATCTCTCATTTGGATATTGATCCATCGACAGATGAAGCTTCCATAGTGTGAATAACATTTTCACCCAAATAAACAAAAAATCTTACAAAATCTTGTGCAACATAGCTTGTCCCTTTCTAAACAAACGACACACTTGGTTACTGGATATTTGATCGCGTACCTTATATTAAAAATAAACCATAAATATGCATGTCAAATATTTGTGTAATATTTGTATGATTCCTATGTGATCCTTTTCAGGAAGCACAACAGGCTGGGCACAGGCTCAGCAGGTATCGCTTGGCCCTATTTTTGAGACCTGAAAAGGTTCCTAGGGTCCCTGCCAGCAAATGACCCAACGCTAGCACAGGAGTCCAGCTGCTGGAAGGGGTACCACAAGAATCTGTTAGTCACGTATGCGTATGCTAAAGCCCTCTAAAGAGCATCTGCATCATGATACGTATACCATTGTACAAGCGAAATCTCTCAATGGCAATGTTAAGCTTCAATGCTCAGCAACTGTTTTCAGGTTTTTTGTTTATGTAGTGAGTATTGACAGGTGTAGTTTCATGATTACGTCCTTTGACACAAAATGTAACTAGTTATTTACATTTTTCAAGATACTGCATGACATGCAGTACGTGGAGCCGTGTGCACTGACCTCTGACGCAGCTGATGAAGAGCATCAGCACAAGACGTACGACAACTCACAGTTCGATGGCCAGCCTGAGGGAGGATGAGGGGTCCAGCCACAGCCTCCCGTGAGTCCAGCTCGTCCAGGGAGGGGGAGGCATGTACACAAAAAACCAGAAAGAGCAACGACTTGCTTAGAGAAACCCTTTAAGAGGAGATGGAGTTGCGGAAGGACCCCAACAACACACATGATCCTCAGGATGTCCCCACAGTATCACCGTGTCCTCGTCCTTCGATGTGTGTCCCCAGAAACGGTCTGAGGATGACACTCGCGGATTGTCCGTGAAGTGTCATTCAAGTACGTCCTGTGCACACCCCTGTGGGCATGTAGTGGGACGAGAAATATGTTAGCTGCTAAGACCCCTAAAATATTTAGTAGTACATTTGTTTTCTTTATGTGCCAATTTTACACTGGTAGATGTACCCAGACTACCCTGAGAGCTTGGGTTCAATGAGTGCCTTGTTGAAAACTAGACTTTATTATGGCAGTTTACCAAGATGAATGGAGATTAATCAACACGTGCACAATTTGTGCAACTGTAAATGTTTAAGAATTAGACGAAATCATATTTTGAATATGACTGTACCAAAGCATTTCTCTGACGGAAAAGACATTTTATTCTGCAAATTAAAATAATACACTGTTATATTACACTACTGTTATATATTACACTGTCAAAATACTACACATTAAAATAACACTACATACAGCACTGCGAGCTAGTGAAATTTGCTCATCACCAAGTTAAACAGCATGGAACTGAAATAACAAAATTGTCATGAATTATAAATCTGATACGTATAAGACACAATATACATAGAGCCCGAAGTTTTCGGGAAATACTTTTTTCTAAATGCGGCGGGTAAAAATGGGTAAATAAACATGTGCTCTAAATCATGTGAATTCGAGTGGAAAAACGTCCAGTATGCTAAATTCGGGGAGAAATCGGGCTCAGTACTGGCTTGGTACAAACAGTGATGTAACTGCATTTGCTGCCAAACAAGTGTATCAGTGCATTCCTACAGACATCCCAGTGAGGTGAATTTGCCGGGTAAAAATCGGGTTTCACCCTAAAGAGTCAAACTTCAATTCGGGGTGCGAATTCGGGGAAGAATTGCATACCCCTGCATCGGGTAAAAACCTAAAACTTCAGGCTCTAGATATACATACATCTGTTTTTCTTGCAGCCCACTTGCTGTGAGCATGTTCAAATCTTATTTCTCAATAAAATAAAATGATCAACAGAGCATGCAACAAGGTCAAGGATGTCATTTAATTTTTTAAGATAGGCTGTCACAAATAATAACACAAGACCTCCAGGGTGACGCTCATGAACAGGGCCCAGAACTTGATGTACACCTACCTTCCAGAATATGTACACAAATCTGTAGCAAGAGACATCTGAATATCCGCAATTAAAATAAACAAATAGCATAAAGCCTAGCACTGTGCACTGCTTAAATTGTAACACTGGTTGCAAATGCATGGTGCATGAATAATTAAAAAAGGGTGCTTTAGAGACACGCATGTACATTTGTAATTCGAAGTTCGAAACTGCGTTCACTCATGTACACCCCACAGCTTTTGGCTGCAAGCCATCAAACACACTCTCGAGCGAAGCGCAGACTTCACAGACCTCTGAGTTGCGTCCATTCCCACTGGCAGCTGTAAGCACGTGACTTCTCTTGCACTGCCTCACTGGCAGCGACGAGGTCTGTGATGTCAGAGCTGCATGAGTTTCGGTATTCATAGTGCCATTTTCTCAGCTTCTATTACGATTTTCGCTGTGAATCTTTCAGGTTCACGTCGATGCAATGAACAACGTTTACGTTTATCTGGGATAATGTGTGATGACCTGTCGCAACTCCTTTAAGCAAATTTGTGCATGGTACACTATTACTGTAATGTGTGGCAGAAACATTCATAACCGTCACCCTGAAGGCTTTCTATTTTCATCTATTTTGCAGAGTATTTTGAAGGATTAAATGCCATCTTCTCGTTGGATACTCTCTCTTACATTCTAATGGTACTGTCGTGGGCTTCAAGAGATGGAACACGGGAGTGTGTGGCTGATAGCTCCGTCCGCCACCTCACCACCTTGTGGCACTTTCTAAATGAACTGGAAAGTGTCTTCCCATAGCCTCTGTCGCTGCTACCCCCATCACGCACCGTTTTAGCAACTGATAATGGTGAGGGACTCTGTTACAGCCGGGAGGTATCCCAGTGAGGTGCACAGAATTGGGACCACAGTCACTTGAAAGAAAGAATAGTATTTGTCATCAACCATTGGACAAAAGTGGTTGTGTTTAATGGCATTGAACTCATGCATTGAAACGATGGCAAGGGTGATGGTTTCAGGTAGAACAATACCCTCGTCATCTGTTTCCGTGTATCACCACAGAGTGCCGCCACAACTTGCAGAGGACGTTATCTGCCATGCACTTTCGTGTTCTGTCTTGTAAAGCTCACGATGGTATACTGCACAGCATTCCAGTGCAGAAATTTTTCAGTGATAGCTGCAGCAGCACATGCTATATGTAACGATAATGATCAAGCTTCCTCGGAAACACGAGCAAATTAAACATAAAGGAGCAAGAATGTGCAGCCAAGCAAGACAAAAAACAATTTCCCAAGCCGCAAGCATTTAGTTAATACGGGAACCAGCTTATATTGTTCAAAAATGGAAAAATGTCCATCTTTTACAGAAAATCCTGCCGGCAACCCTCCACTCATTCAGCTTGTGTGCTGCACTTGTTTGGAATGTGGGCTGGAAAGTCGGTTTTGCTGGTGGTGAAATGCTTGTGCTGTCCAAAGATTTGTTTTTGCAGCTTCAATTGTGTTCTGCATGTCTCGGTATTCTGGCATCCAAGCACTATTGATTATGCACACCAATCCACACCACTTTAGTAATTCATGCAATAAAATTTCTTAGACACATGCAAAAATCATTTTTGTGATTTTTTGTCCCTTTTTTCACCTGGCACAGCATAATACTGTTGCCCGGTCATCCAATTCTGTAGCTTCTGTGTGTCACCACTTGCATGACGAGTGACAAAAAGAGACTCATGCTGAGTACCTTTGCTTCACAGCACTTTTTGTCAACAGGAAAAGGAAGTGAATGAATGAAATGAAAGAAAGACCTTGTCTGTGTTTTTTTTTTTTTTTGTCCCCTAGTCTCGGGTTTTTCAGTTAAGGAGAAGGAAATTAATTTTGTCCAAATAATTTACAAATTTTGAAAGATCGAGATGTGAGGTGTAAAGAAATAAATCACAAATGACGCGTGAAGAGCAGTATCATGAAAAGTTCCACTGTGAACGTGATGATCTTTCACTGCACCTCAATTATGACACAGATGGCACAATATACATCCACTACAAGCTAGACAACATGTGCAAGTGCTGCAAATACAAGTTCCTCTCTACCTAACGTAACATCGTGTTTTACAAAATGCAAACACGTAACCCAACTGCTATGAAAATCACGTTGCGAAAATGTTTTGGAAGTGGTGGAATATGTAAACATCTGCGAAATGTGAAAAGCGCGGGGATCCTGTCAATGAAGTTCCCCATTCATCATCTTAAAAATGAAGTTGTTGCAACTGAAAAGCACGGGGTATTCACGAAATATCTACGGTGAACCCTGACAATCCTATGCACATCAAAATCCGCTTTCAGACACCATCAAAACCTACCATTTAGTCCTGCGTGGGTCGCGTTTTCTCGACCCGTACCCACACTCGATAAACTCGACTTTTATCGGCAAAGAGACACGGATACGCCCGCACCCCGCATATTTTCGAAGGTTTGCCCACCCGTCACACGTTTTGAAATTTGATGTGTTTCACCAATGTCCGACCCGCTACCCGTTCCGGCATTAATTTTTCTGGTGCGTGCACAGTCTACCCTGCGGTTATCGGTGCACATAAATCGCAATGTAATTCCAAAACAGCATAAAAAAAAGGAACACGCCATTGCTCCACAGCGAAGTGGTGATACCTAAGTCGTTGAAGCATAGAAGATTTATGTTCATTGCAGCGATTAATCCCCCAATAATTCGTCAGACATTAATTTGTATTCGACGTGTTTTGTTTCGGTAAAAACTATAGAAACACTAACTGTATAGCACCACAGCAGTTTTCACAGCACAGCGAATTTGAGATCAATAATCACACGCCAAGAAGCAGACACTCACAAACAATGACAACAAAAGCGAACTAACTAAACAATAAACCGCACAACAGACATCTGCTCTACTGGATGCTGGATAACATTCTGACGCGGCCATCTTAGCTTGCAGCGATGCAGCTTGTGGTGCCGCAGCCGCGGAACTGACCGCACATGTACCGAGCAACTTCTTCTTACCTACCCGTTTGAAAAAAAAAAAAAAAATTACAAAATAATTTTTCTTTTCATTGCTTAATACACGACAATAAGTGATAGCACGATAGTACCACTGATCTCTATGTATAAAGGCTGGATCGCGCATGGGAGAGGGGCTCGTGGGGGAGAGGCGTGCCTTCGGGCCGCCATGTTGGTGGGCCCTAAAGTGCTGTGTGCTGTGTGTGCCCATAGAAACAATGGGAGGCAACGGAGATTGTGAGTATTTGTTGCGCTGCTAGCATTGATCGTTGTTTGTCATCACACAATTTTGTAAGGTGCCAGTATACTGATGTATCCCAACAGTGTTTCACAGGTGTCCTGTCGTTCGATTCTTAATTACGTTATGTTTTGCATTCCGAAACTAGACCGTCACCGCAGTGCAGCGCTGGGATTGCACTATAGCACGTTTCCCAGCCAATATTTCAATAAGAAACGACTTGAGGTTAACAACAACCATGTATATAATATCCCGTACTGCGTTCTGAACAAAAATTGTTCCATAAAGAACGGGTCCCGGGAAAAGATATACTCGCATGGCAGAAAGAGATCGTTCTGTAGAATCACAGCCGTTGTCTTAGTCGTGTATGGTTAGTATGATTTATATCAAGCATCGCCTTAGAAAGAGCCTTTTAGTAAACGACAGCGGTGCTTTGCCTCGCAAATATGGACACACCGAAGCAGCGCAAATAATTACTTCACGCAATTAGATCACACTCGTTAGGACAGTTAATCAGGTAGTGATGTAAGCTTAATCAATTAAGTTACTTAGAAAGTGGTAACACCTCCTTGAGACACAGGACTTATCTCTTTTTGAACTAAGTACAGCCGTTCTATGTTTGTTTGCTTCTTCCTTTATTTGTTCTGATTATTTGCAGGCGCGGTTGTGCCAAACTGAATGTCCTTCTCCAGCACTCACATGCTTTTGTTGAATACAACTGCAGCGTGAGAAAAGCTGCTTGGGGACGGGGTCCTGCTATCCAGTGCTGACTTTGTCATGCTTGTTATGTGGAGCATGTTCCAAAAAATGCAGCTCCACATATGGTCTTCAAGTTGCAACAGGACTATTTGGAGCTTGAAACAGTTGCGATTTTGTCATTTTGGCCCTCGTGTACCCAGTCTGTGAAACGCAAACAAAAATGTCTAACACGATACGCTTTTGTAATGAAGATCACTGATGATGAGTAAAGAGAATATACGAGTTCAAGTTTATTCAATATTTTATATCATTCATTATATTATTCAACATTTTATGTCAACTTTATACAACATCAAGTTTATTCAAGTTCAAGATTTATTTCCTGCACTTATGCGTTTCAGGATACAATGAACGTGCAGGCACGTCGCAAAAGACTACATTTATTCCTGTGTCCGCAACACAGCGATCGAAAGTTCTCGGGATTCTATTGTGGTTAGAATATTAGAAGTGGCGCACGGTACTCCAAGACATATCTTCAGGCCCTTGGCTAGTGCATCTCTGCAGTGTTCGCTCTGAGGTGTCAGATATGCCATGTAACACCGGAAGGTGGAATGCAATCATCTGCCGAATGAGAGCTCTGTGTATGGCCAATAGGGATCTGGTCGACAGTCCCCAGTGAGAACCAGCGGTATGACGCAACACGTTGCTTCTCGTCATCGGCTCTTCCTTTTATATATTTGACATGAGCAGCCCATGAGAGTTGTGCGTCGATGATTACTCCCAGAAAGCGATGGCGAGATACTCTTATTACTCGTTAGCCTTGTTACTTGTTGGTGTACTAGCACACTAATTGTTGGGGATGGGGAATGTACTTTGTTTGTTTTTGGTTGTTTGTAGGTTGTTGTTTTGTTTTGGGAGTAGCAGAACTAGTCAGGAGACAAGTTGAATTTCTCCCTGCTTTAAATAATCAATCATCAACTACATTTATTGTTTTGTGACCTTGCTACAATGGCAATATATATTTTAGGAATGACAATGGTAAGGCACGCTCTCTAAATTTGTAGCACTCAATTTTAGGTTGGAATTTTTTTTTTGATTGGGTGTTAGCGCCGCGAAGCAACTGTGGCTATGAGCGACGTACAGATGTGGACAGACGGAGAGAGGATAGCAGGAAGGAGTGGGGGACAGGGGGGTTAGTATGCGTCCTGGGCCGACTTCAGGGGGAACTGTGCCAACATTCGTCTGGAAAGTCTTCGGAAAACCCAGGAAAACCTCAGACAGCACAGCCGGCGGTAGGATTCGAACCACCACCTCCCAGTCTTTAGCACGACCTTGGTTACCACCAACGAGCGGACGCCTTAGCCCACTCGGCCATGCCGCTGGTTTAGGTTGGAATGAGCAATGAATAGCAACTTCCCTCCTGATATTTTCTCATATATGCTAAATTTTAAATTTAGTGTGATCGAATATGTGATAATATAATAATAATATATAAGAATATAATATGTGATAAATGAATCTGATCAACAGTAGATGTAAACAACATGAGTAGCCAGAGAAGTGAATTCACAATAAATAATTTTCTTCTTATAACGTATATGTGCATGCCTATTAACTGAAACAATTATCACAGTTCCCTGACAAGTTTTAATTTCTGAGAGTGTACTGTAGAGGCTGCTTAGATCTACAACAGTTCATACAAGGTATTATATACTGTGAATGCCTTTAAAACTCCCATGTGACACATATGCCTTTACTTTCTGGAGGTGCTGTGGTAGTCAAAGTTTGTGGGCATTACGCAGGTTCTGCACCCATTTCTTGAGTATGTCGAGGCAGCTGTGAAGTAACCTGCATTGATGATGATTATTCCAATTTTTATGGTGCATCAACAACAAAGGAAATAATACATCAGAACATTGGTTTGGGTGGAACCAGTTAAAAATGAATATGTTGTTTAATAAATGCATTGGACAAATGTTAAAACATCAGTTTAAAACATGGTTTACAATCCCTGTATCTTCTAAAAATTAAAAAGATTAAAAACTATTCTAAAAAGAATATGGGAATCTCTTCTAAAAATAATTATAATCTCTAATTATTATATTGCTGGGTGAAGAAGCCTAAAGTGCAAGGTGAGTTTCTGATGTGAACATGTAAGAAAATATGTAAAACTGAGAGAGGCTAACCACAGTGCGTGCACTGAGGTTGTTCCTTCCTGTAAAGTAGAAACCAGTGGATGAGGAACGTGATACTTACCTGTACACCCAGCCGTATCACACTGCACAGATTATTCACTGGGTAGCCTTCATGACGAAACCTGTATTGGGAGACCACTTTTGCCTTAAAAATTGCTACAAATAGCACGACACGCTACAGATTATTACTATCGTAACAAGCTGACGATACAGCTCAGGCACAAAGGCGTTATTCAAGTCGCGCCACACCGCCGTTACGTAGGATTCTTTGTCACAAATCAAACCAAGGCACAAAACAATACCAATACATGAAAAAAGGTGACAATCTTGGTCTCATTATGACGTAATACCGAACTTGTGCGCGAAGGTAATTCAAAGAAATGAATGTGGCACTTGCTTCCGCAGAGAACACCGTGTACCATGCTAGCAATGCATACAAAAAAGCGCTCGAGTGCTTGCACATATATTGATGACAACACTACCTGTGTAGTGTAACATGTTCTTTCAAGCATATTATGGACTCAAACTGTATTTGCCGCCGGGTAAAATGCAAGTGTGCTCGATTGAACGTCGGAAGAGCGATCAAGCAACCTGCATCCAGTGCTCGTTTTGGGCAAAAAAACACTTCATAATGGTCAATTAAATATACAGAATGGACGCCTATTTATTCCTTGATGAAGAGTGACTCACCTGTATAAATTTAGGCCCTGTAACCTTGCCAGTACGGTTGGTACGACCGTAATTGCAAGACGTTGCCATGATCGCTGCGGCGACTGTTGTGGGTACAGTAAGATGGCGGCCGGTTTCTTCACGCTCGCGCTCCCAATCCGCGATCCAGCCTTTTACAATCGAGATCAGTGGATAGTACATCCAGTCCTCCACAAGTAACCGAGGATGCGGCTGTAGAGTATGTACCACTACGCCAATCTACAACGTTGCAAGCTCATTGGCCTAGACTGTGTGCGCGCTCCGATTGGTCGCCAATGTTTTGAAATTGCATTTTCTACGCGCGCATGTGCGTGCAGCGTCCCGGCGGCCGTTTCAACAGTTTCCGCATAGTTTCGAAATAGCTCGCATCGGCCGGCACGGCGTCCGTCGTCTTGTGGTCTGTGTTTGGGTGATATCAATCGGCAGAACAGTTTGTGATTCTACGCGTGTTGTGCTGTTTCTGGACACGACTAATATCCCACGTACAGTCTACCAACTACGGAACTGAATGCTTCGTGGGTTGGGGCGGTTGGAGAGTGAAGAACACGTTCGGGCGCCGTTGGATTTTGAGGACTCACAACAAAGACAGGATTACGATTACGTGCCGCACAAGTGCCTTCCGCTCTGCAAGCAACGAAAGAAGATGCTCATCATAAAATCGGCCGGCACGGCGTCCTCTTGTGTTCCGTGTTTCAGTGATGTCAATCGGTAGTACAGTTTGTAGAAGTATTCGCTGCTTTATTCATGCGCCGATGTGATTTAACGTGTGTTGAGCTGTTCCTGGACACGACTACTATCCCACGAACAGTCTATCAAGTCCGGAACTGGAATGCTTCGTGAGTTGGAGCGGTTGGAGAGTGAAGAACACGCTCGGGCCGTGTCGGATTTCGAGGGCTGTGTTCATTTTGCTTCAAGTTCGAACTTAGCTACAGTGCGTCAACAACGCAGTGGACTTTGTATTCACAGTCCACCCATGTATCAGATCTTTGAATCAGTGCTTTGCGTCAAATAAATATTTCTTTTAGCCAAAACAAGCTTCAGTTATTTTGAATATCGGGTAACGGCGGTAGGCGTAAAATCCAGTAGAAGTCGATGGTAGCCAGAACCGGCCGAAAGCTCAGCCAAAGTTAAGACTCCTCATTGGCCGACTGGCATTGCATAATTTCTACAACGTTGCACTCTCATTGGTCGTGTGCCCAGTGTTGTGTGAATTATCTCAAACTATGGGCTCTATGGGGAGCTGTTGGAGCCTGGTACATCTACCATTCAGTCACTTCCCGGCATATCCGGTTCCGTTGTGAGATTAAGCCTTTTTTTTTTTGGCGGTTGATCCGTTCATCCTTTGTTATCGGCGCCGGCGCATTCCCGCGGTTTCCACTAGTGCTGCTTGTACTAGTTCCTCACTCAGAATTTTCGTGCTTGATATTAGTTCGTCGGTGGCGGTAAGAGGCTGCCGTGTTGCTACTGGAACTGGAACTGTGTGCTTCTGACGGGATGTCTGACACAAGTAAGGCATACTCACATTTCTGATTGCCAGGAAGGCAACAGGCGCGTCGCACAAAACACCTTCAGCATGCCGAAAGTATCCAGACGGACGTTTTATCGGCGTGTGCAGGCAGACGTGGAACGTAGCTTTCAGCTGATATCTGATATTCCTGATGTACCGCATCCTCAGAATGTGTCAGGAGCTACTGAATCAGTTGGGCTCGCGTCGGGTGACGTTGTTCATGAAACCGGAGCTTCGCAGCTGAATGTTGAAACGTCTTCTGGTAGCTGCACCTCGCAGTCGCTTTTCCTCGCTGCGCCTAGCTGTGAGGAAACCGGAGCTTCGCAGCTGAATGTTGAAACGTCTTCTGGTAGCTGCACCTCGCAGTCGCTTTTCCTACAGCACAGGGTATCAGGCGACGTTGACTTGTCGCATTTGCCAGCTGTTGTAAATAATGTGTCACTCAGAGCTTCCAGTACTTCCGAAGTGGAATCTGTAATAGCTAAGTTGAGGGCTTGGGCTCTTACAGGCGTACATCAGAACCATGTCACAGCAATATTAAAGCTCATGAAGTCACACGATTGTTTTGTAGACATTCCGAGTTGTGCACGATCCTTGCTTAACACTCCACGGCACAACAACATAGTAGAAATGTGTGAGGGAACATATTGCCATTTTGGGTTAAAGGCCGGTCTTCAGTATACACTTTCCACATCAGAAAATCTTCCAGATGTGATCCTGTTTAATGTGAACATAGACGGCCTTCCGATCACAAAAAGCACAAAACACCAGTTTTGGCCAATTCTATGCAAGGTGGTCAACTGTGGCAAAGGTTTAGAACCATTCCCTGCTGGGGTGTACCATGGGACTTCAAAAGCTTTATGTGCACATACATTTCTCAGTCGATTTGTTGCAGAGCTGTGCGAACTTTACAGGGAAGGCTTGGAAATTCAAGGCAAGAGAGTGAATGTTAAAGTAGCTGCATTCGGTGTGCGATGCTCCCGCCAAAGCTTACGTGCTTGCAGTGAAAGGGCACTCGGGCTATAATAGCTGTACGAAGTGTACAACTGAGGGGGAATATATTGGAGACAGAGTATGTTTCCCAGAAATGGATGCACCATTGCGGACAGATGCGAGTTTTCGAGCTCATGAGCAGGAGGACCACCACATAGGCACTTCAAAACTGGAGGAGCTTCCCATTCATATTGTGCAACAGGTACCCTTAGAGTATATGCACCTTGTATGTCTCGGTGTGCAAAAAAAGCTCCTGTCAATGTGGTTCAAAGGAAGCAGAGGACACCGTCTCAGTCCTTCCCTTCGTGAGACCATCTCAGTGAAGCACGCGTCCCTAGCTTCCTTTGTTCCCGTTGATTTCTCTCGCAAGCCTACATCTATCTGTGAACTTGACAGGTGGAAGGCTACGGAGCTACGGATGTTCCTTCTTTACACTGGTCCAGTCTCGCTAGCATCATCTCTTCCGAGAAATCAGTGCAAACACTTTTTGGAACTGCATGTTGCTATTTCCATATTGGTGAGCCCCACGCTGTCTGAGGAACATGCAGATTATGCAGAGAAGCTGTTGCGCCATTTTGTCCAGAAGCATGCAGTCATATATGGCCAGGAGTTTGTCTCGCATAATGTCCACGGTTTGCTTCACTTGGTGGACGACGTCCGAAACCATGGTCCTCTTGACAGCTGGAGTGCCTTCCCTTTCGAGAGCTTCATGCAGGTCTTGAAAAGGTGTTTGCGGAAACCCGAAAGGCCTCTGGAGCAGCTGCATAATCGAATTTTGGAACAGAGGTGTATTCCTCCTGTTACTGCTCCTCGTACAAGTGACATCAGTCTTTCTCTTGAAATCAGGAATGGCTCAGAAGTGCCAACAGGGTGTATCGGCCCCCTTTATAGGCGCCTTGTGGTACCAGGCCGTTTTCACATTCAGAACAATTCACGGGACAGTACGTGCCTTTTGTTTGATGGAAGTTTTGTGAGGATCACAGCAATAGCCCGCAGTGCTTCTACAGAGCTTCCGTGTATTATAGGAAGAAAGTTCAGGTCTGCACAAGATCTGTATGTGTATCCCTGTGCATCATCCCTACTCGACATTCACGTTGTCTCAAAACCATCGTGTGTGCGCGTCTGGCCATTGGCTTCAGTTAGAATGAAGTGTATGCTATTGCCTTTCAAGCCTAACTCCTTTGTAGCTTTTCCATTGCCGCACACTGTAGAGCAGTAGTGCCGTTGAGCAGAAGGCTGTGTGTATCTGTGCCGTTTGATCAACTTGCAGTTTTGTTCCAAAATATCCTCACATACCTTAGTCTGGTTGTATATTCTTTCACTGTACTATACGCTATGGCAGTATGTCTCTTTTCATGACACAAAGAAAACTTTGGAGATAGCACGTGACGAAGTGTCTGTCCACTCAGAAAGGAGCAATAAGGGGGCATTCGCATGCAGGCCACAACGCTATGGTGAAAAAGATGAAGCAATGTAGTCCTCACGTGCAGTTGTTGTGGTACCTTCTTTGAGAGCGATCCACTGAGACTATTCTACGTGCACAAGGGAAAAGCTGAGGGACTGCGCGAAATACTGACCTACTTTCATAGCGTATTAACAGCAGCCTATACTTCAACAAGCACACAATCAGCAGGAACTTGCAAGTTGCACACAACCTTTGTTATGTATTTATTTCTTAGCCGCTTATTTCTCTGCTTGCTCATGTGAGACTTCACTGACGTCAAAACAGCACATTGTGAACCTGATCTATGATGGTCTTCCTGTTGCCAGCCTCTGCCTCTTTGAGAATGAGCATCTTGTTGTCCACACCAGCAATATATTGCACTATTCTGCAGCTTTCAGAGCACAACTTTGTCCCTATTTGTGCATGGACATCGTGTTCATTATCGCTGAAGTTCCCTAACAAGCCACTTTTCTGTTGGTCCTTTGAGACGACTTACCGTCCTCATCTATTGCAAAGCCTGCACTTGCTGTTAGCCATCACAGTCACTTCATTATGCATTTCTTGATTATATAGGATTGGCATAGCATACACTCCGCTGTCTTAACTTGATTGTTGTTTCTGGCAGCCTCCACAGGATACAAAATTGTAAGATTCCCCAATGAGGACAACCAGGTGGCAGTCGTGCCATCCACATGGGTGGTCGGCACAAACTGTTTTTGGCCGCCAGAGAAGGAGGAGAAAAAGGTGGGATTCTATGTAAGGAAAAACAAGCCCCCTGGAATGCACTGGCGGTTTCTGGAGTGTGAGCAAATGGAAGCATATGGTATGCTCTTGACAGTGTAGGTTACTGTTGTGTGAATTCTAATGGCTGTTTGTTTTGTTCAACAGAAAGCTTTGAGGAGGCACGAAAAATGCTCCCTATTGCCACAAACACCTCTGACCTCAATGGTGAGCTGGAGTATGGAAGGGGAAAAAGACGCAGAGTCAGAAGGTTGCTGTCGGACGATGATAGCCCTCCGCCTGTCACACCTTCCCGCCGCCGCCAACCAACATGTAAGCATTCGTACTGCGCTACGGCTGTCTGCTCTCTGTCCGTCCCTTTCTCTGTTTGAGTTCAAACCGACAGGCCTAAAAAATTGCTAACTCATTTTTACTGTGCTGGATAAGCTTCCGGAGTTCTCTTTGTGCCATTGCGGCAGTTAATTTTCATAGTGGCAATTAAAGCGCGTAACAAAGGGGGAACAAAGATGCCTTCCTGTGGTCTCATAATCTTTTTGGAAGCTTTATTTGGCTTTTTTTATTTGCTAATATTGACCAGGCAATGAAGGCCATGCAGCAAGCGAAAGGCACACCCAAAGGAGGAAGCATCTTCCTGAACTTTCAGATGAGGAGTACTCACTACCTGCAACCCCTCCTCCTCCTCTTCGTAAACAAAAACGTAAGAGTCATTTCTTATGGTTGCAGAGGCCCGTGAATATTACAGATATCTGGTTTGAATGGAATGTTTTACTGGTCCTTCACCAGCCCTCACTGTCATTCTGTCAGCTTGACTAGATTTGTGCTTGTGAACGAAGCGTACACCCTACTTTATGGTGTTTGTTGCGTCTGCATTGTGGCATGTTGAAAGAGCAAGCTAAAAAATGGTCAGTTTCAATGTATACAAGGATGCACTTCACACCTCAGTATGTTCACCACCAACTTCGACTGAGGTTCCGTCTGTCGACCAAGAGAGGCAGAGGCTCAGCCTCCCGATTGCAGGCCAATAGGAGGACGTGGAGGGTGGACACTTGCCCAAGCCTTCTGCACTCACCTAAAAGATGGACCTGTGTCAGCGCTCAGGAGTGACATGCATGTGACACGTGGTGGACTTTTTGTGGCGCCTGGACCTTGAGGCTGACCGGTGTTACTTAAATTTCTATGACACGGCGAAAGTGAACCACTACTGTTTAGTTTTGATGATAACGCTTTCGGGTGTTAATTTAACACACCGTACGTGCAGTATGGGTGAATGATTAAAAAGGAAAGATAGCTTTGTGATGGGAAAAACAAAAGCGCTGCTTATTCTACTCCTCACACTGAGCTGAACCATTTCAAATAATTGTCCTGCGTGTCTTGTCTTTTGTGTGTGGTTACTGAGTGTGTGCATTTTTTTGCCATTTATTTACACTAACTGCTGAACTGCGTCTGTACGAGGTTTGAATAATAATAATTCGGGGTTTACGTCGCGAGACAACTGAGATCATGAGCGACGGCCACAGCGGTCGGTCTGTGGATTGCTTTTGTCCACCTGAGGGAACCCTCATGCATGAAAGCTCATGAAAGCTAAGCAACTTGTACCCTGCCACCAAGTTGCTGGCGTGCTCGGCTGGGTTCGAACCCGCGATCTCGAGATCAGAAGGCGAACACGCTACCGACTGACCCACCGAGGCCTCTGTACGAGGTTTGAAACTAGTTAGACATTTTGCCCTTCTCTAACGGGTGAGCACTGCCTTAGCACACTGTTGTCATTCCTGATTATATAAAAAAAAATACGTAGAGAAATTTCATTTTGCAAAATGCTCCAGAACTATAAGGTTCTGCTCTGCATATTTGAGGACGTTACACAACATGTGAGCACACTGAATGCAAAGTGCACATGTGATGCTTATTCCCTTCCAGCATAATGCTCGCTTCATCTAGCACTGCATCTGTTGTTGTGGAGACAAAGATAGCGAAGCCAAGGGGTACCTTTTGTGCACTTAGTGCAAATAAATACCGAAAAGAGGCACACACTCAGTAACCTCTCACAAAAAACAAAACACACACATACAGGTCATTTATTTGAAATGGTTCAGTTCAGTGTGATGAGTAGAAAGGAACAACTTCAACATGGTCACGAGCTGTTTAATTATCCAATGTGGCTGGGACGGGCCTAAAAGAAACTAGTGCCAAATCAGTCGGCCATCGTAGAGAAATGGAAACGAAACTCACACAGGTGCCAGGAACACCTAACAGGTGAACTGGGACACGTCATTGTCATCTCTAATTTCATATATTGTCTTTTCTTTTTCATTTCAATCAATCGGCCATCCTGCACATATGTTGTGTTAAATTAACACCCGAAAGGCATAATTGTAGCACTAAACGGCAGTGGTTGTCTCCGTGTCATGAAAATTTAGGTCACGTCAGTCAGTCTCAAGGTTGAGGCGTCGCAAAAAAGCCGACCACATATATCACTACCTAGACCTGTCGCTGCACCACCTCTTAGGCGAGAACAAAGGCTTGGAAAGTATCCATCCTCTCTGGTCTCCTATTGGCCCTCGTCCAGGAGGCAGAGCCTCTGCCGCTCTTAGTCAACAAGTGGAACCTCAGTTCCAACTTCTCTGAGCTAGTGTGTCCCTGTTAGAATAATGTTTGTCATTGAAGTACTTATCCTTTCTGTTTAACCCTTTTGTGTCACCTTATTTTGACATTGGTGCTTGCTTTCTCAATATGGTTACTGTTTTGCTGTTTAGAACACAAAGACGGTACACATATGCAATCTGTTTACTATCTTTTGCTTTGAGTTGAAATGCACAAAGAAAGTAGTTGAATCCAATGCATATAAATTATTCAAATGAAGACATTATAAGGAATTGGACGATAGCTGGATGATCCAACATGTTGTTGAGTCATTTTCATAATTGTTACTTGTGCCATGCCTGAAACTGTGTAGACAATGTGCTTCACAGCTTGTAGTACTGTCCTTGTAGGTGATAGCTACAATGCACGAAATGTGTTGAATTTTCACACATCCACTAGCCAGCCCTTGTCCCCCGTCATAAGACGTGAGTTATGATTTTGGCTCTTCTGGTTTCTTGAATGTCTCTGATGCTGAACTGTTTCATGACAGTCCCATTAGAAGAACTGAATTCTACGCAGTAGTTTAAATTTGTAGTTTGTGTTGCAAGCTTTTGTTTGTTTCCCTCCACCAGACACAAAGGATGTGCAGCGTTCAAGCTCCCAGTCAAGCCTATTTCATTTGGGAGGTTCAAGTAGAGAAGGCAGACAGAGTACAAACTGTAAGTTAAATTTAACATTTTGTCCACTACCTTTTTGCACGTTGTTTGGACATAATTTATGCTCATAGCACGTGTGGAATTTGAATCTCAACCTTTAGTGAAAGGTATTGCATGAAAAACCCTGCACGGGTGCTAAAAGTATTTTTGAGTAATTAATTTGTTTCTGTCTTCAAATTTCTTGCCTGTAGTAGCACAACCAGGCACTGTTTCACTTAGCTGTCAAACTACAATTACATGTTCATGGTTGGCACTGGAGTGATGAAAGACCAGGAAAGCGCAAACGAACCCTTACTTATGAGTCATGAGCGGAGATAGGGGAAGAAAAGGGTGTGCTGCTGCGTGACTCCGTGTGAGAAATTTGTAAATTGAAACTGATTAATTATTAAACAAAACATCAATTAAGGATTTCACATTTACCTGAATGTTGCAGTTTCAATGACACAGGTGCTGGGGCTGTCTCTTGTGAAATTAGAAAATCAAACTTTTCATCTAATTAATGAGGGTGCAAATGAGATTCTTCTTGTTGATATTGGCCCATACCCTAAGGATGGTAATACAAAGAGGGAGTCATTTTCTACCTATCCGACCGGAGGGCCTTCGTGAAATGTCTGATTTAGTCCTGGTTTCACCAATGGCAAATAACATTTGAACAGAGATCACCGGTTCCTTAACTTGAATACAATGCTTAACTCTGCTTTACTAAATAGGGGCATGTAGGGGTAACTGAAGCATTCATCACGTCACCAACTAATGTTTGTGGAAAAAAAATTTCATTTGCCATTTTTTAATATTCTCATTTGTTGATTGTAGTTGGATCATTTGCTTATGCACTATTGCAGGGAAACCTGCCAGCAGAATGTTTGGAATATCTGCTGAGTTGCCAACTAGCCAGTCAAACCTTCGTGAATTGGACTGCAGCAATGAGTCTGGAAAACCCAGCAGTGACGGTAATTGCTTTTCAGTGGCTCAGCCAGTGTCGAACCAAAAATTTCAGGGTTCGGTCCAGGCTTAGGGATTTTACGTTTGGTTCAGGAGCGTAGAAGAGCTGTTTGAACAGTTTATTCGGGTTCATAACGGTTCAGCACACTGCAGAAAAAGTTATACCATAATTCTTTGGTAATGTTCTTATTCGTTTTCCTGCTGCGTATCATCATGTATAGTGAGCTTCAAAATATCTTTAAAAAATGAATGAAAATCGAAGAGGTCAGTGTGGTCCTGATCTGCTGTCAAATCGGTCAGGACATCTCTTATTACTACATAGTGCCTACTCTGTGGTGCTAAGATTGCCACAGGAAACATGATCCCCAGCTGGGACACCACCCTAACAATGACACAAAGTATCACCAAAACGATAGCAAGTGTCATGTAGCCCACTTGTGTGTACATTGAAATTTGAGTAAATGCTTGGAGCACATTAGTTAGTTGTCGCCCTGGAATAGGGTGTCCTCTTTCACACCTTTCAAATTATCCTTGTCCAAAAAGGGAAAGAGAATGTGATCAGTTTACCAAATCTGTTCAGAAGAATACTTTTCATTAGTACTTCACATCCAATGTGGCAGGAAAATAGTGTTCTATTCGGGCAAATATAGCGGTTCAGTTAAAGTTCAACACCCTGGGTTCAGCATTGGATGTGTTTGCTCGAGCATTGATCAATGTGTTGTGACATCCTTGGTTTCATTCTAATGTAGGTGATGAATCACCTGGAGCTTCGGAAATCTGCGCGCCTGGAAGAACACAAAACTTTTCTGGTATGTGTCCTTGAGGACATATTTGCATTTCTGGATAGCTGTGATCACTGTTCACCCAGACACTGTTTTGTATGTGTCTGTTCGTAATATGAACCAAGCCTCGCACAATCAGCATGCCCAATTAATCAGCGTGCAGCTGTATGTCAGAATTTCACGCTTCAAGTGCATTGCTGTTGCAACCACCACAATTGCTTTCAGGAAAAAGGTCCTCCGCACTTCTTAAGTGCACAGAGTCAAGGCCTCCTGGGAGTTGCACCACTTCATTTGCACAGCCATCAACCAACACCCCAGGTCAGTAACTTCTGCAAGTGCATATGGAACTGTGACAATACCAGGAGAATGCATGACAATAACGTAAAGGAAATGGGGACGAAAAGACATGCAGGTGTGAATCCTGCTCTCCTTCATGCCAGTGATGGATCCACCCCCCGCCCCCCTCAAAAGAAGAAAGAATGTCAGTTTATACATTGGATTTCCGTACTAAGCACCTTCACGCCCCCCCCCCTGAATCTGCCCCCTGGTCTGAATCTGCCTCCGCTTCATGTTATACAGTATTTTAGGCCAGCCGACATATGCTTCTTCATCATGTTTTCATTGTTTGCTTGATTGTAGACAGCAGGTAATCTGCAGAAATTGCTCTGCTGATCCATTGAAGTGTCAATCTGACAGTTTTTGCACACATGCTTTTAATTTTGTAGAGTTCGAGAAGAAAGTGTTGCGCAGCCTCCACATCATGTCATTGCGGCTTCTAGAGCACTCCGACCAGCTGGACATAATGTTGTCATATTTGCAAGAACCCAAAGAGACAGACGAGTCAAACATCATTACACGTCCATTTGTTGATGTTGAAAGTTTCGTGAAGTTTGATGAAGAACTGCAACACTCTCACAAGAAAAAGGAACAGCTGGTATGTTCTATCATATCATAGTTAAACGTATGACATGTTGAACGTGACAAGCGACTGGACATGTGCAAACAGTGCTTTTCAGATCGAAGTGAATAGTGACAGCTTTAGTTAATACCTGGACCTTCTCTTCATATACGAAGCGAATGGTCATGAAACCGAACAGTATTAATGTAGAGAGACAGTGGTCACACAAGCTGCTGCATGTTAGTTCAATCGATGTACAAGGGTAGTTCTTGTATTCGCCAGCGCTTTACGAACACTATCACATTCAAGCCATTTCGGAATGCTTTGTGTTCATTCAATGAGCACTCAGAAGCTGCTGTACTTTTCTTTCTGTTGTGCGGCGCTTTCTGGCTTACACACGGAGCGACGGCATAGCTGTATTGTAAGCTTTGTTGCTGTTTTAGCTTTGGAAATATTCAGATATATTTGGTTTGGAAGGTGCATTCAGCTTGATTCAAATTGAGCACAACAGTATTCGCTACAATATTTGAAAAAAAATTTAAAAACATTTGTGCAGCAGTACGAATGACAAAATACTAGATATCGCATTGACAACGGCTAGATATTTGGAGCTTTCTGATTCCTGCTCAGCGAAATGTGCCAAACTTTTTAAATGGAAAAGAGCAAAAGCTGTTGGAGATCTGGCAGTAAATGAAAGAAAATGAACCAACTTCAGCTAAATATCAAGACATATTGGCTGCTTTTCGTGCGAGTGTGTTTTTATACAGTGTATCGCTTGCTGAGTGTTACAGCATCCCAGCGTATGATTATGGGCGACAGACAGTATGTCAGTGCAAAACTGTAGATGATCAGTGTATTTTTATTTTTTCATTAGAGCCTGTGTTTGAAGAGCCTTTACTTTACGCATCTATAATGTACTACATTTCAAGTGAAGCCTTTCATTAATTGTTGGTAGCTTTTATTTCACTGTACAACACAGTTTCAGCCTACAACACTCGATGACTGCTATACTTACTCGTGCACATCAATAAGCCTACGTAAATGTCTATTGCACGATATCCACTGTACAGTCAGTCTTATACTTAACACGCTCTTCTGCAGCAGCGACAGATGATAAAAATTGGGGGCACAAGCAGTGGAGACAGAGCCAGACGCATCCTCTACAAAATAATTGCAGATGAGGTGGCCCAGCAATTCAACTGGACAGGGGCAGGTGGCAAAATGAAGTTCAGTTCATTAGAGTGCTGCAACGTGATGTGTAGTAAGTATGGCTTACAACATATAACTAGGAAGTGATTTTTTCGGGTTGAACTCAGTTCCTCCCGCTTATTCCCCCGAAGTGACCTCCAACCTGTGTTAAACCCGATTTCTTCTTGAATTCCATTAACTATGAAATCCTCAAGTGACATTTCCACTAAAGACGAACAAAGGATGCCACATGCTACACATGTAGGAATGGGTCACTTACGTTCGCTATGCCTTCTATGCGTCTGTGCCTTTGGGGAATAGTGCTGCTAAGTCACCTACACACACACATCCAAAAAAAGGGGGGAATGACTTAATAGACAAGAGGAGAAACAAAAACACCCGAACGCACAATTATCGCCCGATTTTTCCCTCCTGAATCTGAGAAAGGCATTTAACCCAAAATGTTATGAATAGCAGAGCGTCAAGATGGCAATGGTTTAATGAGAGAATGACAATGCACATGACATGCCCCTTGTCATCGTCATTGCTACAATATAACACCTGCATTTAGTAGAAAAATCATGAGTATGTGACCTTCATATGTTTTAACCACACGGTACTGTTGGTATGATTCATTTTTGTAAATACCTGATGTTGTGCCAGTGACCTACATGTTTAGAATCACTGCTTTGCTTAATAAGCCTATGTAAAATTTATTTCCACTCCCGTTAAGATGAACTCGCTTTGTACGAATTCTCCGATATGCCAATGTGCTGTCATTGTAAGGCTCCTTGGTTGTGTCCCACAGACACTGGCAGTTTTGTGCACTCCTGTGAAGCTCAACTTACTAACCTTACTTACATGTTTGTGTCGTCCATGTTTTGTAGCCGGCCTGGGCAAATTCTTATTATTTATGTCATTACTACCATTTCTCACAAGGCAAATAGCTCTTTGCACACCAGAAGAAAAGCTGTATTTCAGGGTGTGTGGATGTTTTTGCCATCTGAATGTGTATTTTAAGTACCACAATGGTTGGAGGATGCTCAGCTGGTGAACTGTCAGCTTGAGGGCACTGGTAATAGGGATGGTAAAATAATTTGTCTTTCCTTATATTTCTTATAGTTTCCTTCACTTTCCTTACTTACTTCACTTCAAAAATGCTATGTACAGCTACCCTTCTGTTCTGTGTATGCCTGTGTAGTACCTGCACCTCACGCACAATGTGTTGATCCTCCTAGGTGCTATCAGCAAAGCAACAAATGAAGGGACACTCGCCGAAGCAGAGAAAGCAATACAAACGTGGCTGAGGCATGCACGCGAAAGGCTGAGCAAGAAAGCAGCAAAACAGCGTACAGCATAGTGGTTCTACTCCTCCAACCTGATCAAGAGAGTTCAGGAAACACTGAAGAGCTTAGTGCAGCTGGACTGAATGGTTTTCACATTGTTCTCACATTGTTGTCTTATATGTACAGGTCCCGACAAACGTTTACGGAACACGCGAGCGGTGTATTTTCTCCTCTGTACGACACCCTAGCGGCAAGCGGAAGCTGGCGAAATCAGGCCAGTTCACTGCCTCAGGGGGTGGACAACTGCGCTCTTAGCGACACACAGCGGGAATTTCGGTATGATTACTGTTGTATGTGCCGGCGAAGTGAGTTGGATTTAACTGTTGTGCTCGTCAACAACTCGTGACTCAACATCAGTTGTTTATCAATCAATCAATTATGAATGCCAGAGTTCAATTTTTGTATCAGCTCGTCACGCGTCGTCCATAATAAACTAGCTGTATACAGGATATATTTCTTTCTCTTGTGTACATATCACGGCTTTCCAATAAAAGCAATACACCGTAAAGTGTTGCCACCATGATTCATACTTGTTATCACGATGATAGCGGCGAGCTCCCTGTCTCAACAATTGCTGAATCACGTGTTGTTGGCGAACACAGCAGTAAAATCCAACTCACTTTGGGGGCACATGGGCACATACAACAGTAATCATACCGAAACTACCGCTGTGTGTCGCCAAGAGCGGAGTCGGCCACCCCTCTGAGGCAGTGGACTGGGCTGATTTCGCCAGCTTCCGCTTGCCACTAGGGTATCATACCGAGGAGAAAATACACCGCTCGCGTGTTCTGTAAACGTTTGTCGGGACCTGTACGTGTATAGACAAGTCCCGCAATGCATCTACATTTTTTATAGCTTGGAAAACGTGAAGCCAGGGCTTTTTCTGCATTATTCTTAAGCGTGCTGCAAAAATTTGTTTTGTGAAAAGTGAAGTGAAATGTTCAGGAAACACTGGAAAAATTTTTATGTGGCTGTTATGTTGTACAAAGTGGATCTTTCATTGTTTTTCCATACTTTAACTACAATTTTGAAGATCTGTATGTGTATATGCGGTTTCTGCCACATATATACTTCTGTGATATTTATAGCTTAGAGAACATATGTCAAGCTGTGTGGAGCACTAGTCATTGTCCAGCTTTAATGATACTACAAGGCAATTTTGATTTCTGTAGGTAAGGAAGATTTCATTGGCTGTAGTATGGGATAGGATGTGTGACGAAAGTAAAACAAGAAAATGAGTGTGCTGGTCCTGCCTTTCCAAAAGTAACTGCTACTAACATCATGCCTTTATCCATCTCTCTATGACAGTCACACGTACGTCGACCACTGAGTGCACGGAAAACGTGGACCGTGTCCAGCTTAGCAGTGCCAGTCAATTTCCTACCCTGAAATCAACATAGCTGAATGTAATTATGCAGCATACATCATAATTTGTTATAATATGCAGCGGTCAGTTCCACAAATTCTACCAGAGACCAGTTCCTCAGAAAAAGTTTCGCTAGCAGGTGAGTTCACCTAGGAGTGCCTCCGCACACCTCGCCCCTTTGGCAGCATGCTTTCCCCTGTTCTCTCACACCCATTACCGCTGGCTAAGGAAGTGCACTTCATGCTTACATTTGGTTCTCAGTGACGATGGATAACCATTTCAGATGTTTCCAAACTGGCTGCTGCCAGAGTACACCTTCTATTACATAGACCCTTGTGAGACATCTGAAACTGCTATCCGTCATCACTCAGAACCAAGTCTAAGCATGATGTCTACTTCCTTAGCCAGCGCGGCTGTAGTGCATTCCTAGCAACGGGTGAGAAATAACAGGTGAAAAGCATGCCGGGAAAGGGGCAAGGTATGCGATAGGTACTACTACGTAAGCCATGGATATGCCTGGAGATAGCGTGTCCACCGCTGACGAAACTTTCTGTGAGAAACTAGTCTCTGGAAGAACTTGAGGAACCGACCGCTGCATATTAATAATGGATTACAATGCACCTTGCATAATTACATTGAGGTATATAGCTTTCAAGGTGAAAATCAAGTGGCGCTGCTAAACTAGACGTGGTCCGAAATGGTTATGGATGGATGCATTGCAAACTCTGACCCATACCCTGTCACGACTGACTTTGTCATGCCGAGATAGATAAAGGCGTTTTAGTTTTGTTACACGATATCGTCGCATGTACTGCAGCCAACGCACCTTGTCAATAACTGTCCCCTTCAAGGACTTTTTTACATTCCTTTAAACAAACTGTAAAAATTTTTTTTAACGAAAAGTGAAGTGTTCAGGAAACGCTAGACTTACTTTCTTTTTATTTTTATTCCTTTTTAATATTCTTGGCAGCTGGTATTGTATTGTATACCTTTCATACTTTTTTGCAGATTTTCACGTGTACCATTTCGAACGTGTGGATGCATATATGCAAGTGATATTTCTGTGATATTTGTACCTGAGAGAACTTACGTCAAGCCACGTCGAGCACCTCTTTGTAGCGTATATTTACAATGACATTTTTTCCACATTTTAATACTTCTTAAATACTCAACAATTTTGCTGGAACTGTTTTCTGTGCAATAAAAAACATTGAAATGGATCCACTGTCTCAACTCTGACATAGTTGGTGGCTATTTTATAAGTGTGCTCATTCAAAAAGGGATATAAATAGAAAATAATGGTTCATCCTAGAAGTGCTCTAGCACTGTCCTGAAGTTGTCCTCACGTAGCGTCTGGGGATGCTCTGAGGATACCGTGGGGACGGTATATAGTGCCAAAATGACATGTTGAGGATGATTTGAGGATCAGATTCACTCTCCTGGGGATGTCATCCCTGTCCATGCATGATGTTCTTAGGATATCCCTGGGATGACAGTGTGTTGTTGGGGGAGGCCTCTGAAAATAGAAGTAAGGAGCTCCAACTCCAGAGGGTTCAGCTACAACTCATCAGGGAGTCCAATGACATCCAACATGAACTTGTGCAATGCATGAAAAAGTTTTTTGAAGCTGCGTAATAAACTACAGAAAGGTTTATTAGTCCCCTGAATCGAAGGCATAGCATAAACTTTTATACGACATAATATCCACAACAAATGCCCACTACATTCATGTGAGAAAACGAAGAAAAATGAAATATCATCAAAAAAAGACAACGTGTCAGCTCTTGCTCATAAAGGAAGCAAACATAATTTTACTTTTTTGCTTTACTTTTGGTGCATGTGTACTCTGTATGCAGTGCTATATCATGCTCAAAATCCAACATGAGCTCCGTTGCTATAAATATGTCATACGGCTTGTCATAAAGCTCACATATCTTCTCTCGCAAGAAAGTATTTGGCTAAGGCATTCCTTACAGCAGTGCCACTTCCCTCTACTGTGCTACATTGATGGCAGGGTTCTTGGGTTTGCTGCATGGTTGTTTGTGAGTCTTGCAGCCATTGTCGCTCGACGCCATCACCCATGTCTTCGCAAATGTTGTGAATGATACAAGCTGCTCTAATAATCGTTGGCTCATTCTCTATGTGGCTTTCGTTTTGCTTCATTACACACCGAAACCGTCCTTTTCAAGCGTCCAAAAGCGTTTTCCACAACATGTCTCGCTGACTACAATGTGTAGTTGAAGCTCTTCTGCGCAGGTGTCAGTGATGCAGTTTGAGGGAAAGGTTTCATCAAGCTTGGTGTCAAGGGAAATGCTTGGTCACAAAGGATGATCACAGGAATCCTCACTCCCTCCACTACAGCTCGCTGCTGACTGCTCTAAACAAGCTAGACCGGTGGTAGACGTACGAGTCATGGCAGCGTCCAGGTGACCCGACATTAACATACCGAAACCGGTATCGGTGGTCCACCAGAGCAAGCAGTATCATGCTGTACCTGAAAACACAATGACAGAATAATTTAATCAGGTTTCCAGATTCCCCTGAAAGCAAGTCACACAATAGATTTTTTTTTTCAATTGCTCTCGAATGCTCTACAACTCACATTTAGAATACTAATGAAAATACAAACACAACATGTATGATAAAAATGGATTAGTACATTCACACATGATCCGAATATTAGTTTTATACTGTGAACTGAACATGGCATGAAAAAGAAAAGTCTTTCTAGATTTCTAAGATGTACAACAAAAGGTGTTGATATATTTGATTGGAAGTTGAGAAGAAAACGTTTACATATTTCTACTTACCACCCCTTATAGTTGTGGTAATCTGTAGCGTGCTCTTTTGGCGGCGACACCCCAAAGTGGCAGCCGTCAAGTGCTCCTGTAGAGGAGGTGGAGTTCCTCTACATGAGTCCCGACGGGCGATGATGGTATGCCACGGAGAGGCGATGACGGTGGCCTCTCTCCATGGCCGCGCCGGTGGAACTGAGGCAGGTGCTCTAGGCGCTCCACGGAACTGCCTTGTGGACATCTTGAATCATTCGAGTGAACAACGTATTTGAGATGTTCTCAATAGCACACGATGGATCGATATTTTCCTTTGAGCCTCAGCAGCTTAAGGTTTCTGGAAAGTTTAAAAGGCACAAGTGAATATGCATTCAATTGCAACATGTAATTGTAGTGTGTCCCTCGACAGTCACTCAATTTGAGCAGTCGTGGCCCCGGAAAGTACGCGAATCTCTCAACATTTCCGTTGTGCAGTAGTTGGACCTTTCAACTAAGAGATCCGCCGGCTTTCGGGGGCAATGAGTACTACTCTGGCGCGCTACGCTAGTTCGACAACATCCGTGGTGTGAAGGATCTAAAACACGAGAATGAACGAAAAAAAAAGCGAAAACAAAAACATGAATGAAAAAAGTTGCTGGTAGCGTTAACATAAACCGGATGTTACTCGTAAAACGGCATGCACTTGCAGGTGCCACGAATGTGACGCGGAACAAAGAGAAGTGGTTCTAGTGGAAGTAATATTTCTAAATGGTGCACAAGGGAAAAGCACTTAGCATATAGTACTCACGATATAAAGCGGTCTCCACAGTTGTCGTCGAGCTGTAATCCTATAACACCCACCCGCCCGGCCGCTGGCGCTCATGTACCGTCGCACTGTCGTAACTTGAAGACAAATCCTTTAGATTACAAAACCGACACCTATGTCACACATCACGCTAAGAACGGGCAAAAATCGCTGTACAAGCACGCTGCTAAGCAAGCCACCTTTGCACAGTAAACGCATCATTCATCGCGGGAGCAGGAACGCACAAAATACAAATATAGGAGTTCCAAAATAACTTTCGTTAACAGGAACTTTACCAAAAATTGAAATATGATTATTTCTACTAATAAAGTTACTTTCTGATCGTTTTTATAACTTCGTCTTGCAATCTTCATATTAACCTGTCCTGGCACTGAAACCGAAACTTCCCCCCAAATATGTAAACTGGTCCAGTTCGAACTGGCACCACCTCACTTCCAGTTGCTACCAGTCCAGCTTGAACTGGTATCAGTTCACTTTCCAGTTGCCACCAGCCCAGCTTGAACTGGTTGCACACAGTGCCCACTTGCCACCAGACCAGCTTGAACTGGTACCAGTTCACTTTCCAGTTGCCACCAGCCCAGCTTGAACTGGTACCAGTTCACTTTCCAGTTGCCACCAGCCCAGCTTGAACTGGTACCAGTTCACTTTCCAGTTACCACCAGCCCAGCTTGAACTGGTACCTATTCACTTCCCAGTTGCTACCAGTCCAGCTTGAACTGGTACCACAAAGCGCCCAGTTGCCACCAGCCTAGCTTGAACTGGTACCAGTTTACTTTCCAGTTGCCACCAGTTTGGTACCAGTTGGTTCCAGTTGACCACCACTTGGTGCGAACTGGGAACGAGCTGGTACCAGTTGACTTCCCTGCTCAAATTTTCGCCTAGGAACACATACCGAGCTACATCTATTACAGGCACTTCGACTGTTTTGATTCAGTCAAATTACTCGTATGAGAATGCAACTATGTGTGGACAACACACTGCTAAGCCAGACAGTCTACGAAAGCTTAACTCACCAGAATTCTCGGTTCTCGGCCTTGGTCAACACTGCGCGATATACGTTGGGACTGTGACGATTCATCCAACTCAATTTTCACCGGAACAACACGCGCTTCTCGAAAGACAATGACGGAAAATAAAGAGCCGCTTAAGTCCGGTAATTTGCACTTTACAGCACTACAAATCGATAGATATAAACACGTCGTAAACTACAACGGCTCGCTAACACAAGAAACGAGGTACCCAACGTTGCTAGACACCATCCGAAGTTGAGAGCGTGAGAGAATAGCAAAATAATAAGATATCAAAACACGAAAGGAAGAGTATTGATCCCCCCTCTTTCTATAGCATGCAAAACGTGATTAGCGCTGAGATGAACATACATGTTCATGACGCGAGTTATTTTCACTGATCAAAAAGAGGTCACGTGGGATTGCTGGACGCTTGCGAAATGTGCAGCAATGTGCAGTATGGCAAAACGAAACTTGTAAATCGTGCATTGCACTTCATGGTAGCTGCCGGAAAGAAACAAAGTTATGAGACAATGGATTACAGGTATGTTGGTATCTTTTTGATTCCTGCGTATTATTTCACATTACACTGTGACACTGAATACATGCGTGTCGTGTCTCACGATGCTGGGGAAGTAGTTGCATGGGAAGTGTGCATGGTAGACTTTTAATTTTTGATCGCGTGATCGGAATATCGGCACCTCTCGCGTTGTGGCTTGCATGTGACCAACCAAGTGCTGTTCCCTTACTATAGCGCTCCTTACAAACGACAAAACAAAACATGTGGGAAGGTATATTTTTGATTACTCATAAAGAACGAGAAAAGGGATCGTTTTCAGGTTGCTGCCACTACTCCATGTGCCCGCGATCGTCCTGCGTGTATGACTACACTAACGATGTCGCCCTCCACGGCGGAAGTGGTTTGCGCACACGTGTTTCAGCATGAAGCCTGCAGGTAACATCTGATGCTTACCCTTTGGATATACTGATTCTTAATTTACATATTGTAGCTTACAGGAATTCCGAATGCCCAGAGTGACACACGCTTATAACATTGTGACATCAGCGCAGTGGCATAAGCACTAATGTAGTGCCCCACGAAAATGAACGAGGGGCAGTGGTTCATTCAGAATCCCAAGCACGAGAGGGGTGTTGGAAAAAATTGGGGAGGGGTCATCATTATAGTTACGTCATTACAGCTTAGCATATCATTACAGACGTGTCTCAAGCTGAAATTGCAAGGGCACCCCCTGTAGGGGGTGCACAGTCAAAAAAGTTAGGGGGTGTACACTGAACATTTGGGGGGTGTAGGGGGGTCTGGATAAAGCACTGACGAGGGGGACTCCTCCACCCCATGTAAAGCCTCACAAAACACCTCCTGAAATATTTTCCTGGCTATGCAGCTGCATCATTATTACGTAATTGTCATTGTTGTCCATAATTCTTGAATATGCTTTGAATATATGAAATAAAAAAAGTCTGCTTGACAGCATATGTCTTGTGGTCATCATCAAACAAGAGCATATGTCGTTTTGTTCAGCACCTTATATACTTTTTTTTTATTTCAGGTGGACGTAAATTGTAGAAGGCAGCTAGTGGGGGAAAAGATCATGGTCATAGGTCATGTGGCTCCTGGAGCTCCCAGTGGGCTCTCTTGTGGAGTAACTTTTCAGAACACACACACACAGTTTGCTCACAGGACCAACGAGGAGGATGTTGCTCAAATGCTGAGACAAAATGACGTAACACTTACAAATATCATGTGACACAGTATGACAATAAAAACATTTTTCACGAGGGTTGCATGAAACACTGTCGCAATATTGTGTGCATGAACCATTGTGTGTGACACAAGCCGTGCGTCACACCACCTCGGACACACTTTGGGAAGCATAAAACACAGCGATTGTTAATATGGTGGATGCTTCTTTTTTCTTTTAGGGCGTGATGAAACATCTTCGGCCGAAATGAGATTACCTTCGGCCGTAATGAGACTTCGGCCGTAATGAGATGTTACCACAAGCCTTACCCACGGAACAAACACGCGCTGCGAGTGCGGGAATCCGAGCTATCTTATCAAAAACCCACAGAAGAGTTCCGCTGCTAGGTATCAGATTTGCCCACGTCAGGTTCAGGGTCGTGCTCTCTTTCCTTTATTCGTTTTTTCCTCAGTGTGTTTGTTTGCTTTTGGGTGTGCGTGAACCCTCTCCTCCTGTACGCGGCAGTTTTCACTATGACCGCAGATAGCGGTCTCGCAGCTTTTCTGCACCACCTTATTGTCATGAACCAAGGCGGCCGATCATAAAACGTTTATTAAAAGCAAAAACAAGCGAACACAGGAGCCGTCAAAATCCGCCAATTCATTCCACGAAAACAAAAAAGAAAAGAAAAAAAAAGAGACAGAAATGGGATCATGACTCAGTACTTATCGCCGACCACTTTCGCAGTCCCTCCCTAGGTTCACACAGAGCCGTATATAGGGAGAGTTTGGCCATTTGGAGGAGCCTAATGTCAAGCCGCGTCGTATGACGCGCCCCAGCGCGAGTTAATTGACAGGTCGGTGATCCCTCCGGGCGCGTCCGCCATTAGGCTCTGGGTTCACAGATCGAGCAGCGCCATCTCTGGGCCAACTCAGGGCCGTGGTGGATGAAACGACCCAGTGGATGCAGCATCGCGAAATGCACGTCTCCGTCTACGTTCGAACCTCTGCCCCCAGATGGCACTCAGCTGACTCCGCCCAAGCGTCCTCCCATTGGAGCACTCCGGATGGGCGGGGCGCGCGACGGAGAGGGAAAATCTGAGGCCAGCTCTCTAGAGCATAGTCGAAAACGTCATAGTACGTCAAAGTACAACGTCATAAATTGAACGTCATGGAGACATCCGCTGGCTAGTGATTACTGATTGGTTTCCATGAGGATGAATTCGTTTTCTGAGCGATGATTAGCCGTTTTCAAATTTGTCCGCGAGCGCTCGAACAGGCGAAAGCGCGGCGTCTGTGCCGGTTGGAACCGGCGTCCACGGAGTCTCCGGCGTCCGTTTCGGACGGCTCCTGTTGTGTAGCGGTTGTGTTGGACTATGAGTTCTCATTTTTCCTGTTCAAAAACGCAAGCTGTGTCACGTGGCTGTCCTCGAACAGTAACAGCTGCCAGAGAAGATGCCTGCGCAACATTTGTGCTCTGCTCCTTGGTGCAGAAACAATTCGAGCGTCCGAACGTCTCGTACCCGATACCTGGTCAACGACTGCCGAGAGGTAAGTCATTTGTCGTTGCTTGTTGCCTTATAACACCGCATTCACTTCGTGTATTGTGAATAAGTTGCTTAACAGTTACCGGAATACGCGGTGACCGAGACAGACAGCGTAGCTTTGTAGATACGATGGTAGACTATATTTATTTTAGTGAAACAATATGATCTAAATGTTATGATTAAATACCCGTTCACGTCGTACTATATAAAGGTATGACGCTACTCTAAGTTTGATTCTTGGTGATTTCGCTCGAAAAGTGTCGTCCGACGCGTTCACTTAGTAGCGCTGTTCTGTACGTAGCGCCAAAGCCAAGATTGTCAGGCTACTCGGTGTGAATATATCATTGTGAAGTAGCGCAATAAAAGGTATTTTTGTACTAAGGTCGCTCATCACACCCCATCCCCATGGCTGCGAGCTTCTTACAACCCTACCACCGTTCTTATTTTTCGCGTTCAATAGCACCTTTATTCTTTCTATTTACATTGAACTTTCACATGCATGACTGTATATCTGATACCAATATATCTGATACCATTTTTTTTTTCATCTTGCAGCCACTGAGCTCCAGTTCCCAGTTGCAGTCCCTGCGGGAGGCAGTCTGACATTATCAGCTTCTTGAAGCAAATCCTGCAGCAATATTAATGTCATCCTGTGTACGACTTGCTTGCATAACCGTATGTCGCACAATAAAATACTTCATGTGACAAAAACAACCAAGGCTCCGTCGTATTTCTGTATGTCCCACTGCATTCCGACAAACGCGAAAAAAAAAGCAGTGCATGAAAGAAAAAAGGAACTACAAAAGAAGACGGGAAGCAGAGCAGAGAGGAGGAAAGTAATGAGAGAGTAACGGATGACACCTCATTTACGTCATTCGCGACCTAATAAAAACAAAGGTGGCTAGTCCTCAGTCATTGGTCCAGCTCCGGAGATCACGTGAGTTTTCAGCTACAATAGATCTCTACTACAGCTTCGCGCCCCTGGTATAGTCGCTAGAAATACGCGACGTTTCTTCGGCTGATTCAATATAGCTGCCTCCGAGCGCATACACTGAGATAGGGTGGAGCCCCGATCAAGTTTTTTCTCTCCTCCGATCTTCCTCCCCGCCTTTCCTTCTAACCTCTCTCCGTAAGATTTCTATGCTTGATATCAAGGTATGAAGCGACTGTGCTAAAAGTGTTCGAAGAGTTCGCCATCGGCTGCAATGCACAGGTGAGCTCTCCGAATTGTGTCTTTCGCGGCCCTTTTTATTTCGGACTGGAGAGCGACGAGCACAAAGCAGTTATTTTCCCCTGCCCGGCGATTGTGGCTCGGTTTTGTATACTTCGTCTTTGATGCGGCCCCAGAGGTAAACATCCATCGGCGTTAAGTCAGGAGACCTGGCGTGCTATGACACTGGACCAAATCGGCCAGCCCACTTCTCCGGAACATCTGACGGAGCAGCTGCCCTGCACGCCGCGGAGGTGGAGTCCCATCGTGCTGGAACCACACGCGGGTCTTTTCAGCAATAGGCAGGTCATTAACAAAGCTGAACATGGCATCTAAAATTTCGCTACAGTAGCGGTTGGCATTTAAGGATCCCGTGAAACAGATTGGCCCAATAATGGTTTCGTTATAAATTCGCGCCCATACATTGAATCCCCACTCGTACTGACGCTTGAAGTCCCGTAGACAGTGTGGGTTTGTTCTGCTTCAATAATGCGCGTTGTTCAGATTCGCTTGAGCGCTATCGCAGAAGTGGGCCTCATCAGTCCAAATGACCCTGTTCACAAAGTTTGTGCTTTCTTAGGTCTGACATAGGATCCAGTTACAGAAATCCAGACGTTTCATGTTGTCGCCCGGCTAGAAACGTTGATGAAGGCTCACGTGGTACGGGTGGAGTTTGTGCTTGTGTAGCATCTTCAGCACACTTGACTTTGATGTCTATACCGGACCTCGGCAAAAAAAAAAAAAAACTCATGAGTGCAATAAATCGCGATATGCGCAATCACAATCACCGAAGCGAAGAGTCTGACGTGATTGTAATCACTTAGACCAGTGTTTCCCAAAGTGTGGTCCGCGGACCCCTGGGTGTCCGCGAGAGTGTCCGTGGGGGTCCGCGACCGTCTCTAACATTTCAGTGAGGATTTTCGTCCCCACAAACACGCGCTCGTACATGCTGCCCGATTTCCAAACACCCAGAACTTCCAAAACCCAGCTTCAACAGCTGGCTTGTAATTTCTGACAGAAAAGTCCTTCAATGCACGTTTGCCCGCGTCATACACATACAAACACGAAGAAGAAACCAGTCTGGAATCGTTTCTGAAGCTGTATAGAAAGCACGCAGCAGCTGACGAGGTTGCTGGTTATGCACTGGCTAGCATGGGAAATACAGTGCGTCATATCGTCTTGCTTCGAGTTCGAACTGACTGAGAGTGTTCCTGTGTTTAGCGCATTTTATATTTGGCAACCCGCGGCCCTCTTGCAGCGATGGTGGCACTCCAGATGATACCTCGCATTGCACGCGGCGTTGGAAGTCAACTTCGCTTCTGTCTAGAGAGTGACTTGACCATGTTTATGCTTGCACAAATGTAATTTCTTTCCTTGTTATACCGTGTCGCGCATATTAAACGCGCTCTGCAATGCAGTGTACACAGCGCGTATCGGGGGGGGGGGGTGGGGGGGGGTCCGTGAATTGGTTCTCATCGCTTCCGAGAGTCACCGCCAAAAGTTTGGGAAACGCTGATTTAGACAAGGGACTTGCGATTATTTGAAACAAGGATGATGGAACATGAATGAGGTGGGAAGTTCTTACGGTTGCGCCCAGCTGTCATCTTATCATGCTTGTCCGAGTAGTGCGATCACACTGTGGCGCCCCACGGCGGTGCGAAAACGCAATCTCAATACAACCGGACTACGTGATGGCGCGCTTCGTGTAATGATTTCGTGAGTGCGCCATCACAAGCTGCGATGCTTTGAAGGTCGGTGCTCTTTGCTTGAAATTGAAACAGCTCGGGCTTATTTTTCTTTTCCTCTTTTCCTTTCTCTTTTGTTTTGTGTGTGTGGTATGGTCGATTCTTCTGTATTGTATCACATATCCATGCCTATGCGCATTTGTTGTACTGCGGGTACAATTGGTTCTTCGTTAGATCTACATTGTTATGTAGCCTCACGTTCTTATCATAACGGCCTCCACCAGGCCTTCAAGAAAATCACAATTTGTCCTGTTTTCAGAACACTAGTTTGAATGTGCACAAACTCCCCTGCATGTCCCTTGCGGAATGCATATCGCTATTAAGCGTTTGAAGAACAGCATTTCCGGAGCCGGCGACAAAGCCGTGGCACATGGTATTGTTACGCTATCGTTTTTGCGTACGTAAGGGACAGCATGATGGTTGTGTGCACTGCGCGAAACTCTATGTATTTCACGTGCCCAAAACCGCCAACGCTATCCGTTACGTACGCAAGGGCGATAGCGTATGATGCACTAAACTCTCTAATGTCTTTGTAGTTTGCTACATGAAACGTCGTTCTACATTGCACACGTTTTGGTCGTTACCGGCCTCAGCGGCTCATCGGTGTAGCGTATGATCATCAGCGTATGTAGCTTATGATCACAAGATCGCGGGGTCGAATCCGGCCGAGGAACTTTGTAGTTTGGTACAAGTTGGTTAGAAACGCCGTTTTCCGCGAGGGACGTTATATAAGGAGTTGCGTGTGGTGAGCCTTCATCACAGGTGACCCTCAGGTGGGCAAAAGCAATCTTCAGACCGACCGCTGTGGCGCCGCTCATGATCTCAGCTGCCTCGTGACGTAAACGCTTAGTAATAATAATAATAATAATAATAATAATAAAAGACCCACCAATTAGTACTATTATTATTTTCGTTTTTGCCTTTTTTTTGTTATTGTTATTGTTCCTGTGCCCAGGACTGGAAGCCCGCTCTTATTGTAACTCCTCTACGCCAGAATTTAAAACCAACAGACTGTCGCTATTTACATAAACATACACTCTCTCCCCAAAAAATGAAATAGCTGTTTTCTCTCACAAACCGCTCCTCCTGTATCATATCAGAGATATCACAGCGTCAGCCGCTGGCGCTGCGGGGTGGCACGTGTGTTGTTATCGCTATCGCAGGAATGCACTAGTAATGCCCCATGATCACGCTTTATAATATCGCGAACGTGTGACGGCAATCACCAGTGGCACTGTCTTTTCTCGTAGTGTGGTAGCCTGCGATAACAAGCGATCCTCGGCAGAGTTTGTACAGTATCGCACCGGCGCTGCAAATAGTTTCCCTGGGAGTATGGGATGACGGACGCCATAGCAGCCACCACTGATTACGCGTGCGACTGAAATGGGCGCACACTATATCAGATGATTGTGATCGTGAGTTATCGTGAGTCAAAATGCCGAGCTCTGGTCTATACTCGCTTCGCCCACGGCAGTGATTCGGTGTGACCCGGTCTGGGTACCGGAATGGAAACTTCCTGTTGGGGACACTGCCGTTTACTATTTCACTCACTGAGACCGGAGTGCAAAACGCTCCAAAAATGTATTTCCTTCCCTGCCTGTCAACACGTCGGGTGACCCAATTTGTAATAAGATAGCTCTGATTCCCGCACTCGCAGCGCGTGTTTGTTCCGTGGGTAAGGCTTGTAACACTTTCCCCCCTCGTGTGGCGTGTCAATAAAACCTCTTTTCTTCACAGATTTGCGCTCAAACTAGAGCCGTCAAAAACGAGGCAGAGCCAAGGGCTCATTTCCACGGATTTATTTCGGCAACTGCCATTGCATTAGAAGTGGGATTATGCGGTATACTGGGTAAAATGACCACGGGGAACCCATTTCCGCAAAGAAAACGTTAGGTTGTTCCGGGAAATTTCGTAGTTCAATTCAAGAAATTAACTTCCGTCAATTCAAATGAAATAAAAATGCTATCAATATGTGGCAAAAGTTATTGGTAGAAGCCCCAAGAACACAATGATATTCTCAGGTCATCCCAGGGATGTTCACATCCTCAGGACCGCGTGTGTTCTTTGGGAGAAAATCCCTTGACCGCATGTCTCTCCGGGACCTACGTTTTTTAGCATGAATTTCTATCATGGTTGGTGGACTACCCTGTATATATACAGGGTGTCCTAGAAAACGTGCCACTGAATTATAATTTAAAAAAAAAACTACACCACCTAGAGCCGTGCGGTCAACGGCATTTGTTCTTATTAGGTTTTTCCTACCTCCTCGTAAGTTTAATTACGTAAATTTTTGCGAGCTAAAGTCCGATTTGCCAAGCAAATGTCACTTTTTTTACCCCAGTAATGTGAAGAGCGTGTCTAATTTACTCAAATTAATGCTAATGGACAGGGATAATCAGGAGCTATCCCATCGGAAAAAATAGCCGAACATCATGTTCTACAGTCTTAAAAATGAACTTCACCGCATAGCACGCTCCTAGCCAACCATCATCTCGAATGGTATCGTTACCTGCCCTGGTTTGTTGAAAACGGGATGCGTTCGCCTTTTTTGTCACACTTATACGGTTCATAATTGTCACAAAAAAAAAAGGCATACGCCTCCCGTTTTCAACAAATCAGGACAGGCAACGATATAATTCGAGATTATGGTTGGCTAGGAGCGTGCTATGCGGAAAGTTAATTTTTAAGAGTGTACGGAGCTCCCACAGGATAGCGCACGATGAATTTTTCAGCGCGATGTTTGTCAGTGCGATGAAAGGAGGTTGGAAACCCAGTCCACCCCGGCATCGCAGATAGAGATAACACAGGCATTGCATATCGCGTCCGACTTTCGCTGCGTTCATCCGACTCCGATAATGCGTTGTCTCTCCCAATTTTAGGAAGTGTCATTTTTTCTACTTTCACTCTGTGGGCTGGCTTCGAATGCGTTCTTTAATTGAACTCCAAAATTTCCCAAGTCAACCTAACTTCCTTTCTTTTTTTTAAACAGAATTAGAGAGCTCGTAGCGAATTTAGTCAGGTCCACCAAGAAATCCGCTCGACATTGCAAAGGGAACTGCACAAAAAAAGTCCCGAAATGAGGCTTCACAGTTTCGGGTATTCAGTTGCAAAGATGCACGGAGATGAGGACATGCTCCTCCACACATGAAGCTAGAACAATTTATCTCCGGACCGCTGTGCAGCACGAGACGCGCCGATTACAAGGCGGGTGACATTCCAGTCCACCATACGTTGATAATCGTCAAAAAAAGAAAAATCCTCCTCCTCCTCCTCTTTTCTTCCCGACCTTTATCTTTCATGGGGGCAGGAGCATGTCCTCCTCAGACTAAGTTCGGTACGGGCTCTCTAATTCTGTAAAAAAAAAGAAAAGAAAACGTAGGTTGGCTTGGGTGATAATAATAATAATAATTTATTTCACCAATGCCACTTGGTGAGGGGATACAGACAAAAAGCTGGAAAAAAAAATGCAGCTTGACGAGGTCGACCCCCCTTTGTACACTCGACAGATACAACAAAGCAATGACAAATAGCAAACCAGACAATGCAAAGCGAACAACAATGGCAAATAGCAAACCAGACGAATTACGGAGTGAGACAATGGTAATGAACATAATGCATTAAGATGCATAAAACAGAAAAGCTATGAGAACACACGAAATAATATGACTATCCTAGTGAACATACATGGCCTTTATAGGGCGAATTGGAAGACAGCTCATGTTAATCTTGTTTTGGATATGAGAATTGATATGTCGATGATGATGATGATTGGGAGTTTCATGGGGCATTGGCAACAAAGATCATAATGCGCCATACACTCTTAAAAATGAACTTCACCGCATAGCATGCTCCTAGCCAACCATTATCTCGAATGATGTCGTTATCTGCACTGATTTGTTGAAAACGGGAGGCGTACGCCTTTTCTGTGACAATTATGAACAGCATAAGTGTCACAGAAAAGGCGTACGCCTCCCGTTTTCAACAAATCAGGGCAGATAACGATATCATTCGAGATGATGAGTGGCTAGGGGCGTGCTATGCGGTGAAGTTCATTTTTAAAGGTGTAAACTGAGGTATGGTTGAGACAGTGGTGATGTTATGGTTATTTAAGAGTAAACACGATGACTAATAAAAGATGAGTGTGTACGTGTAAGACTACAAAAGGCTAATAACGCCAACGTCTCTCAGGAAATCAAAGACGCTTCTAAAAGGGACGAGAGCCTCGTCACCAAGCAATAGGGCTAGGTGAAGAGGTAAGAAGTGTTTATAAAATTCCCTGAAGTGACGTTTGCGATGTATTTCATGATGTGTGCATGTGATGAGTATGTGTACAACAGACAGGAGCTGACCACAGTGCGCACACTGAGGTGGCTCCTCTCCCCGAAGTAAGAACCCATGTGTAAGGTACGTATGGCCTATACGTAACCTTGCTCGTAAAGTGCAGAACAGGCGGTTTTCCAGCCGGTCTCCTGTATCCTGAATGTGAGGTTTAACCAAGTGGAGCTTGTTATTTGTCTGTGTGTTCCAAAAGGCTTGCCACAAGCCTTTTGCAGCTCTGTGCAGTGATTTCTTGAGTGCCGATATCATGTCTTGCACTTTGAAATGCATCTAAGGAGTCTGCCCTCCACGTGAAAAGAGTAAAGATCCTGCAGAATACCGTGTCGCCACGCGGTGTCATACGCTTTCTCTAAATCAAAGAAAACGGATAAGCAATGTTGTCTTCTGACGAAGGCTTCACGGATAGTGGCTTTCTAGCCGAACAAGGATGCACAGTGGAGCACCCCATTCGAAAACCACATTGAAATTCAGAAAGGCAATTATTTTCTTCCAGATGATGAACCAGCCGGTTATTCACCATTCGCTCAAACGTCTTCCCAATAAAACTCTTAAGGGCGATGGGTCTGTAACTGAGGATTCGATGCTTCCTTTCTTGGCTTGGGAAGGGGAATAACAGTAGCAGTCTCCCATAATAATGGTAATGTTCCCTCTGCCCAAACGCGGTTAAAGAAAAGGAGCAACAATTTTTATGAGTCACCAGACAAGTGGCACAGCATAGAGCAGGTTACTCTGTCTGGGCTCGGGGCAGTGGCTTTAGCAGCGAATAGAGATCGCTGAAACTCCACCATCGTGAACGGCTGATTGTATACGTACTCATCACCACCATTCATTGGAATTTTTCGTTTCTCAGCGTTTGTTTTTACTCTAAGAAATTCGGGAGTGTAATGGGATGAATCAGATATGCGTTCAAAATGTTGTCCGACCGCATCCGCCTGATCTCGTAGGCTTTCGCACACCTGCCCGTTGACTTCTAAAAGAGGCATTGTTACAACTATGGTGTTCTCCTCTGATTTTACAAAGTCTGTCCCACACCATTTTGGATGGGGTACTGCGAGATAGGGAGGACACGAAGTTGCGCCAAGATGGTCGTTTTGCTTGTTTCCGAGTTCATCTGGCCTTGGCTTTCGCCTTTTTAAACAAAAGATGATTTTGTGATGTGGGGTACCTCCGAAATGTACCCCACGCGCACGATTTTGAAGTTTACGAGTTTCCTTGCACTCGCTGTTCCACCATGGCTTGGGTCGTTTCGGTAGACGACCGGAAGTCTGGGGAATGGATTGTGTTGTTGCATCGAGGATGACGTTGGTAATTACATTGTTGGCCTCTTCAATCGTCATCCTCTCCACAGGGATTAACGACAGGTCACATTTTTTAGAGAAAGCATTCCAGTCAGCTTGTTGGAGCTTCCATCTAGGGGGGCATGCTGTCAGACTATTGACTGCACACATATATTTCAGGACCACTGGAAAGTGATCACGCCAAAGTGGGTTTTCTTCCACGCACCATTCTATATCTTGATATAGAGATGGACTGCAAAGCGATAAATCTAAGACCGAGAAAGACTGACTTGAACAGTGGACGTCGTCGGTGCTCCTGTATTTAAAAGACAGAATGAAGTTGATAACAAGACCCTTTCCAACATTTTCTCTCGGCTGTCGGTTCTTGCACTGCCCCAAAGCATATTGTGGGTATTAAAGTCGCCTAGGAGCATAAATGGAGTTGGAAGTTGGCTGATTAAGTGTTCTATATTTCTCTGTGCAAAACTTCCTGATGGTGGCAAATAGACCGACCAGATGGTGACAATTCTGTCCAGACACATCTGCACGGCTACGTCTTCCAAGTCTGTAACCAAGTGAACTTCTTTGGACGGAACAGTTCCTCGTGTGTCGATAGCCACACCACCAGATGCGCGAGTGGCGTCTGTTCGATCTCTTCGAAACACATTGTGTGTACGAATTGGATTTGGTGTGTGTGTGCTTAAATATGTTTCTTGGAGGCATAAACATGCTGCATTGTACTTTTCGAAGAGATCGTTAATGTCGTCTAAGTTAGAATGTAAACCATGGCAGTTCCATTGGAGGAAGTGGTTCATAACGGTCACACTAAAACGGAGGAAAAGAAAGCGCAGCACTTGGTGACACCAACTACAAAAAACTTGTACCATTTAGGGGGGTTGACTCCTTCGCGGGGGTTGTTTCTGTTGTTCATTCCATTTGAAACCCCTTCCTCGTCCTTTTTCTCGTTTTTCCTTCCCTTGTGAAGGAATGCTGGGAAGGCTCGACGATGACTTCTGCGACATGCAGTCGTCATCGTCGACCTCCGTACTTTGAGTGCCTTTTTGGGAAGGGGCTTTTACGACCCCGTCCCAAACTGACTGTGTGCCATCGACCTTAGAGGAGGCTGTGGCTGTTTCTTTGTGGCCAGTTGAACGGCTGGCCTCCGTCACGGCAGAAGACACCGGAGTGCCTCCAGCCTTTTCAAGTTGGGGAGTGTCTGGCATTTGAAACAGCGACGAGGATTAGGAATAAATGGTCTGACATGGCAATTGACATAACTGGCTTTGATGGTAGAAGTAGTGTGTGCAGCTTAAACGACAAGATGATGTGCTTTGTGGGGATCTCCTTGCCATCTCTCCGCATAATTATCCGTTTGGCAGAGACGACGCCTTGCTGTTTCAAGCCCTCTTCGATTTCAGTTTCGCTGCACTCGATTAACTCTTCTTTGGAAATGACTCCCTTAACGGTGTTCAGTGTTCGGGGGGTTGTAACTGAAATAGGTATCTCGCCGATGTTCTTTAGAGATTGCAGTGCTGTACTTTGTTGTTTATTATTGACCTCTACCTGAATGTCTCCTGAGCTCAGTTTCTTGGCCTGAAACGACTTTCCTATTACGTGTTCGAGCGCCCTAGCAACAGGAAAAGGAGATAGTTTAGATAGTTGGTTAGTCTCGTCATCTAAATGAAGAATCAGGAAGAATCAGGTCAGAGAAAGTCAATGTTCGTTCTTCGGCGCGGCTCCTCTTCGGGCGCCGATCGGGTTTTTTTTTAGGTGATTGTGTCCATAGGAAATAATGAATGACATTCGGTGCAGACGTCCTGCCGCCCACCACGGAGCCCAACCAGGGGACCGCACACCACGCAGTAGCAGGTACCTCCCAAGTGCAGCTTTCTGGAGAGTGAAAAGAACTGCCCAAGGATGACCCTTGCCGCCAAAGAAGGTGAAAAGAGGAATGGAGCGGGGAGCAGAGAAGATAAAGCGAAAGCAATGAAAAGTGAGATGGCTGAATAGTCCGGGCCGGACCTTCCAGGACCACCCGTCTATGGGAAGCAGGGGCCAAAGCGGTGTGTTGTTTTCCCGGAGGGGCCTCGAAGGGTCCAAACCAACCTCCGAGTCCACTCAACTGCCAGGATTCCCCTTTCCCCAGACACGGGAAAGCCACGCACAGCTATACGTGGGGGTCTCCCTCCTGCGGCGACCCAACTGTGAATGCAGGAGGGGGCTACTGCGGCTGCTGCCGGGCGATGGGGCGCCAATTTCCCGACGCCGGGGTAGGTTGACTTTGGAAGTTATGGAGTTCGAGTAAAGAAATTCAATTTATTTTACTTAAAATCAAATGAAAATATTCCTGCAAGGTGGCAAATTTAGTTGGCACAGAAATGCCATTTATCCGGTATTTCTCCGTCGTCCCGTTCTTTTATAAAGTCCGAATGACACGTTTTGTGAAACACCCTCTATATATACGGGGTGTTTCTTTTTATCCGCAACAAAAATTCATAAACAGGGAATTGTCTTAGGATGCTGTTACTTTTGTCATTGGAATACTTGACGGGGCTGCTACTAGGAAGCAGCATTTTTCCCAGATAGGGGACTAATTAACAGCGATACTAATTACTGACTCAAATGAATTGAGTGAATTATTGACTTCAAGGAGCACATTGCAGCCTGACCTCCACATGATCCGCTCGAACCACTGATGATGCACAAAAGTAATTGTAGCGACCTAACTATTGCAGCTCTGTCGTCTGCTGCAAAGCTCAAGTGATCTGCAAAAGAGCGACAGGCGACAGTGTCGTCAGTATCTCCACCCTCCCTTTATAGTCATCGAAAAACGCCATACGCGATTCAGGCAAACCCTTATCGCGGTATGTTTCACGATATTTGTCTTTTCTTTTCTTTTTGCTTGCAAGGGGCTTTGTGCATCACCCCTACATATCACGACTTATTGTACCGGTGAAGGCCAAGAGTCTTTATTGACCGAGAACACCGTACATGCAACCGTCTCCGCTGGCTACCAAAACCCGAATGCCCCGACATAAAGCAAACCACGCACTTCCGTCCAGCTTGATGCGCTTCGTCGCCGTTACCTTCAAACACCACATTTTCCTCCCCTTTAAATTGCAACCCGCAAAATTCCTAAACAAGACGTGTACCCAAAAGTATTGCAAACTACACCACAGTCAGTCTGTCAGGAGGCCGCCTGACACGTTTTGGGTACCGCCGCGCTGCACTCGTCGAGCTCGCCGCGTCGAACATATCTTACTCCGGTGGTTGTCGCTCTGGTGGTGACACCTCTTGTGCAACAGAATCGCCATTCGCAGGATCTCCAGAGTCCTCACTGCTGTCGACCTCTTGTGACGGAACCCAAGTGAAGTCATCGGAACCTTCTGGTCTGAGCTGGTCTTGGTGGCGTCGCCAAATGCTACCTGACGGAACTTGAACCTTGTACGATACTGGTCCTGTCCGAGAAACGACAGTTGCTCGCCGCCATTTCGAGGCCCCTTGGTAGTCCCTGGCATATACCTGCTGTCCGTCGGCGAAGGTTGCTTCACGCCCTGCTCCTCTAGATTGTCGAAGCTGACTCGTTGCCACTGACTCGGCGACAGACGCGCGTATGATGTCCAATCGTGCGCGGAGACTCCGCCGCGGAAGAAGATTGGCAGGATTTCCCCCCGTTGTTGCATGTTTCGCATTTCTGTAAGACAGAAGGAACCTAGATACAGCAGTATCCATGGACGCTGTTGATGCTGTTTTCCGCAGGTTATTTTTCAGGGTTTGAATAAAGCGTTCCGCCAGCCCGTTGGTAGAGGGATGATAAGGCGCCGATGTGACATGCCTGATACCATTTGTCTTGAGAAAGTTGTTAAACGTTTCGGACACGAATTGGGGCCCGTTGTCAGATAACAAGTTCGATGGCAGACCAAATCGGGCAAATCACTCCTGCAGACACTTGATGACTGCTTTCGATGTCGTGCTCCGCAAAATGAACACTTCCGGCCACTTTGAGTGGCGTCCACCACGACTAACAGAATCTTGTTCATGAAAGGCCCAGCCAAATCAATGTGTAACCGCTCCCATGGTTTTGTAGGCCATACCCGGGGTGAATTTGTGCTGCCGGAGGGTTGTTCCTTTGGAGTTGACATTGTTCATAGCTCGCGGTTACCCTTTCGATATCTTTCGTTTGTCAATGTCACCCAAGGTAAAAAATAAAGTTGTTGTTGTTGTTGTTGTCAATGGCCACCCACCATACAAAGCTTCGTGCTAGTTCCTTAGTTCGCACAATGCCTTGGTGATCCTTGGGCAATTCTTTCAGTACTCTTCTTTGCAAAGCCTGGGGGACAATAACGCGCATTCCCCACATCAAACAGCCCTGATGCATAGATAGCTCCATACGGCGCACGAAAAACGGCAGAAGCTCCGGACTTGCCGATTTCTTTACATTTTCCCAGCCATTCAACACCAGTTGAACCACTCTGCTCAACAGGGGGTCTCGACAAGTAGCTCTGGAAATGTCCTTACTTACTACGGGAATATTTTCGAGATAGTCGCAGAAGAAGACACACGTCTCGTCGACTATGTCGCCTTGGCACTCCTGGGTTGCCTGGGGGAGTCTTGACAGGAAATCTGCATTCGCATTTGCCTCCGACGTCCTGTAGAATATGTTGTACCGGTGGGCTGCCAGAATACAGGTCCAGCGTTGCAGCCGTGCCGCTGCCATGGAAGGAACCCCTGTCGTTGGTCCAAGAATCTTCTGCAAAGGTGCGTGATCAGTCACGAGGGTAAAGTGGTGACCGTAGAGAAAATAGTGAAATCTTTTCACTCCGAATATAATAGCCAGCGCTTCCTTTTCCAACTGAGAGTAGTTGACCTCGTGAGTAGTCAGTGTCAGTGAAGCAAAAGCTATTGGCTTTTCTGACCCATCTTGGGACACATGTGATAATACTGCACCAATGCCGTACGCTGACGCATCGCACGCTAACCTAACACAATTGGCAATTCTGGATCATAATGTGTTAGCACGGGCGCCCGCGACAGTCGTTCTTTAAGCTCACTCAACGATCGGTCGCAGTCACTTGACCATTTCCACGGAACGTCCTTGTGAAGCAGCCTATTTAGTGGATGCAGTACAGTTGCCAAGTTTGGGATAAGTCTTTCGTAATAATTCGCTAGACCAAGCAATGAGCGCAGTTGAGCCTTATCCTCTGGAACTGGTGCGTCCCGCATTGCAGCTACCTTGTCGTCTAGTGTGGTCAGCACGCCACCGCTGATCTTTTGTCCGAGGTGGGAAACCTCCTCCCTGAAGAACTCGCATTTTTCTTTCTGCAGGCGTATGCCACGATCTTTCGGACGCTTTAACACTTCTTTTAAATTTGATAAGTGTTCCTTCATTGTCCGTCCGGTTACGAGGATGTCGTCAATGTAGCAAGTCGTGTACGGAATACCTTGCAGAATTTGACCCATCGTTCTTTGAAATACCGATGGCGCGGACGCAATGCCGAAAGGGAGCCGGTAAACTTGGAAAAGCCCAGGTTACGTGTTTATGGTGAGATACTTCCTCGACTGTTCTTCCATCTGGATTTGCAAGTAAGCTTTTGCTAAATCGAGCTTTGTGAAGAGTTGCCCACCTGCCAGCGTTGCAAACAGGTCTTCTATCCTGGGTAGCAGGTAGCTGTCGACTTCTATAACTTTGTTTATGGACACTTTGTAGTCCCGGCATACCCTGATTTTCGCATTCTTCTTTGGTACCGGCACGATTGGCGAAGCGTATTCGCTTGTCTCCACGGTAGTTATGATCCCCTAAGATTGCATTTCCCGTAGTTCGTCGGCAACGCAGTCTCTAACTGCGTACGAAACCGGCCTCGCTTTATGGAATAACCGGGCGGCATCGTCGCGCATTCTGACTTTCGCTTCGAAACCCTTAATGCATCCTAGTTCGTCTGCAAAAACGTCTTGAAACTCCCCCAAGATACACTCGACATTAGCTTCTTGACCCTTGCAAGCCTTTAGCGTTTTAATGCTCTACCAGTCCAGCTTTATGACTTCCAACCAATCGCGGCCAAAAAGAGGGGGCCATCGAAGTCAATAACTTGAAACTTGAGACTATAAGCTTCAGTTCCTTGTTCTACCTGAACATGAACCTCTCCCACCGGCCTAACTTTTTCCCCGGTAAAGCTCTTGAGAACTACCCTACTTTCTTGCTTCTGTAGATGCGAAAACTTCTCGTCGTTCCAATGGCAAGACTGACACCGCCACTCCGGTATCAATTTCCAGTCTTAATGGCTTCTCCTCAACCAACAAAGTCACTTCCAACGCATCCATCCTGCGATCCTTCAGAGAAAACATTTCGAGTACTTCGTCTGCATCATCTACTTCGAGTGATTTAACCTTGTGCTTAGGGCTGCGTCTTCAAGTATCCTTCCCTACCGACGTCTTTCTTGAAGTTGAATAACTTTTGCATACACGTTGTGAATGACCTGGTCTGTCACATTGTCTACATATTGCGTTTTTCCAACGGCAGTCGTCCGACGAATGATTTTTGTAACCGCAGTGCTGACAACTTTCCAGCCTCCTATCGGTATCGGACAACTTTAGCAACAACTTCCGTTGCTAACTTACTCAAGGCTCGCGCATCCTTTGTTGCTGTCTTCACAGTTACAGCGACCTCCACGGCTTTCTGGAACGTTAGGCTTGACTCGGCTAAGAGTCGCTTCTGTATGGCATCACTGCTTAATCCACACACCAATCTGACCCGAAGAGCCTCGTTGATGTGTGTTCCAAGTTCACACGTCTGCGCTAATCTCTTCATTTCAGCAACAAAATCCAGTACCGTCTCTCCGTCTATCTGATTACGCTTGTGGAAACCAAAACGTTCTGCGATGACTAAGGGCTTCGGCGCCAAGTGATCCTTGAGTACTTCCACCAACTCCGAATAACACTTTGCGGAAGGAGCTACTGGCGCTACCAAGCTCTTCAAAAGCACATAAGTCTTCCCACCTATAATGCTGAATGAGGAATGCCGCAGTTTTCCTTTCTTCCGAGACGGCGTTTGCGATGAAGAACTGTTCAACTCGTTCGGCGTAGGTGTCCCAATCCGTTGAAGCCTCGTCGAACGGCTCGATCCGACCCAGCGTAGTCATCGATCCGGTCGAAGATGATGATCCGTTCCTAAAACTTAGAAGAACCCGGTCAGCATCTCCCATCCCATCGTCGTCGCCAGTTTGTCACGTTCCAACCTTTACTGACCGAGAACACCGTACATGCAACCGTCTCCGCTGGCTGCCGAAACTCGAATGCCCCGACATACAGAAAACCACGCGCTCCCGTCCAACTTGATGCGCTTCGTCGTCGTTACCTTCAAGCACCGCACTGTGTCCTGCAGCATGAAAGGAGTAATAAGGCGAGCGACTCCAAACACATTAAGGAAGAAAATAAATACAAAATAAAGATCGTGAAGCATACCACGATAAGGAATCCCTACATCGTGTATGACGTTTTTCTGTGACGTTAAGTGAGAGCGGAGATATCGACGTCACCGTCGCTCTTTTCTCGCTCATTTGCGATTTGCAGCAGATGCCAGAGGACAAATAGTTAGGCCCATAGCGCGCGCTGCGAATCCGGGTTCGAATCCCGGTGCCGGCTGTGCTGTCTGGGGTTTTTCCTGGGTTTTCCTCAGACGCTTTCAGACATATGTCGGCACAGTTCCCCTAGAAGTCGGCCCAGGACGCACATTTCCCCAGGGCGTCAGTCGTGACGTTGCCCACATACGTGAGGCCGACAACGGCAAGCCCTTTCACCACCATCACCATCACCATCGCGCGCTGCGATTGCTTTTATTCTTCATCAGAGGTCCGAGCGCATCATGTGGACATCAGGCGTTAATATAGCTAGGGCAATGTGCTCCCTCAAGTCAATATTCAAAAAACTGATTAAAATATCTCTGTTAATTAGTCTCCTAATTGAGAAAAAATACTGTTTCAAACTAGCAGCCCCGTCGAGTAATCCAACGACAAAAGTAAAAGCACCAGCTCTCGTGTCATGGTGGTTAAGATGATCGCTTTCCACGGCAAGAGTGGGAGGTGACTCGGGTTCGAATCCTGTTACCGGCTGTGCTGTCCGACGTTTTCCCTGGATTTTCCGAAGGCTTTCCAGACACAGTTCCCCCTGAAGTCGGCCCAGGCCGCATACTAACTCCCCGCCCCCCCCCTGTCCCCCTTCTTCCTGCTGTCCTCTCTCAATATGTCCACGTCTGTACGCCGCTCATAGCCACAGTTGCTTCGCGGCGCAAACACGAAAAAAAAAGTAGAAGTAAAATCGCATCATGGCAAATCCCCTTTTTATGAAAATTTGTTGCAGATAAAAAGAAACACCCGGTGTATATGTGTGGTGGTTTATTCCTTACATATTATTTAGTTTAAAATACTAGCAGAGCAAAAAGTAGATGCCATCTTCCAAGCGAGTTATATGACCAGGCGAACATTCTTTCGAAGAAGGTATGTAACTACAAGAACGCTAATTACCTAAAATTCATTAATTTGCTGTTTAATTACGACATTGGCCTTGAGTGTGCAATGGGGCGATATTCTCTCTAAATAGTGTGCACATATGCTCGCAGGAGGCAAAAAACAGTGAACACGTTTCACGAAGAGGTTGAATTATTAGATATATAGCGTACGGAGAAATGATCTTCCCCACTTGATTTCCACGGTCGCACCAAATATTCAGCAATACTAATGCGTGTTACTCGCAAATTTGTCGCAAAATTGTCGACTGTAAAGCCTGGTCCACACTATTGCGTTTCAATGCGTCCATCAGCGTTACGTCCGTTTGCGACCCCATGCGGGATCACTCTGGTTTACACTTCGCAAAATAAACTTCGAGAATAAACTCCTCGAAATAAATCACGAAAAAATCCACGGTGTAAAGATAAAGCCGTAAAAATCAACTTTTGTGATACAAACGCTTCAGATTCAAACTTTCAAAATAAATCGTCTCTGATTGGTCGACAGGCACGACAGCCTCAGAGCAGCGAAGGCTTTTGGCTCCCGCGGCTCAAAATAGTTCCTTGCAGGGTGAGGTTTTTTGCGGTGGGCTGGGAACGAGAGTACCGAGTCTGGACGAATCGTTTACTGTATTGTCCGCCGGCTATCAGGATTCTGTTGACACTGCAGTTAATGATTTGTTCTGCCGCTCGCTTGTCAAATTTGAGTATGTCGAACTCTGAATTCGTGTCGGGTCACCAAATAAGTTCCTGGTGTTGGTTCCAGCTATGGTGGACACCTGCTATTTTATGAACATTGTCGCGAACATCGCCATTCTCCCGCAGCTGCCTTGGTTGTGAAGTCGCAGAGTTGAAAAGTGACGATCGATGTGTTGGAAAAGTGGATGTGTTGTGTTTATCCGTCTGTATGTGTTTATGTGTGTTCCAGCCTCAGAACCGTAGAATCGTGAAATCGGAACCTGCCTGTGGTTTTCCTTCTGAGCCTACGTTCTGATAAACGCAGGGAACAGGTACTGGACAGACTCTCGAAATGCATTTCTGCAAATAAGCTGCATATGAATGTGAAGAAATTGTTTGTTTGTTTGCAAGAAAAAACTATTTTTTCTCGGATGAATAACTTGAGTCAGCAGAGGTCCTAATTTTTTGTAGCCAGCATACGGTAATCTCAAAGTGTAACGAAATAAGATTCTAATTTCAGGAACATCCACATTGATTCGCTCACTTTCCTAGACAACGATTTACCATGCAAAAGCTGCAAAAGATGTATCTAGACATAATACTAGAAGCACAATGTTTTCACTGGTGTTTGAATACCCTGGAACCTAAGATTGCCATTTTCTTAAATACCGTGAAATTTTCTCAGATAAATTTTTGCAACCTTTTATTGGCGTGAATATACAGTGCAAATTCTGGTTATCAGATGTCGGAACTGAAGAAAACCAAGTGCAATAAGTAGCTGAAATCAGAAGTCTGAGAAATAAATGGCACCCTCTGTCGTATTTGTTTGCCTTCCTTTCTCCCCTATGATCTTCGCATTCAGAACTCCCCAAGTACGTTTATTAGAAGGTCACTCTTTATGCTAAGCACCCACGCCGGAAAGAGGTCTAAAATTTACGGTACTAGCTACTTCATTGTATGCAATGGTACCCTCGCACCTATTTTTACAGCTTATACGTATTGTGCTGAAATATGAAATCGCTGTAAAACTTGCATCCTCCGCGACATTACATGAAATGTGCTGCTTGCAGTTCTGCAGCGTCGTTTCTTCCTCACGTTCAAGTGAAAAGGCAAAAAGAACGCTCCGAAACTAACTCTTACAACCATTATTTCGGGGCCATGTCCTCGCACGAAATTGTCACGAGTATACTTTTGAAAACTAAAGCGGCACATAGGGAAACCGACGTTGCATTTGCACCGACCTTTTATTTCCAATAATTAAACGAGACCTAATTAGTACATCCACTTCGGATGTAGGACATGTTGTCAACTCATAGCTGCAAAAATAGGATTTCTATAAGAATAAAAAAAATCAGTCCATGGACACGCCATATGCACCGCACCTACTAGAAATTAACCAGTGCTTGCTGAAAATATACTGGTATTTGTGTTTTATGTGACGTATGGCCCACATTTTCTTTTTGACAAGCTATGCCAGTGTGGGAGCTCCTATGCCAGATTAGCTAATTCCTCCTCTTTGTCCTCCATGTGGTCACATACAGGGTGTCCACGCTAAGTGTGAACAGGTTTTTTAAAAATATATCAATCACTTTTTCCGAAATGAGATCAATTGCAATATAGCATATGCTGAAGGGCACTCCCTAGGGGGGCATTAACAGACTCCTAAGGCAATGTCTTAATTAACTTTTTAATTATAAAAGCTACGAAGTTGCTCCAATGAGAACATGTGATCTCTTCGGTCACCAGATACCAAAACCGTTTTCAGAACAAAAATCCGTTCGGTAGATCGTTCGCAAAAAATTCGTGAAGGAACGCCAGTTTTTTCTTTATTTGGTTTATTGCGCATCTTCAAAGAAGCGGCTTTCCTTTACCCCCAGTGTGAGAGAGTGAAAGAGCACAGTGCCGCCTCATGCGTCGAAGATTAGCTTTAACTTGCGGAAACAAAAGTAAAACACAAATCTATCGGGTGACTCTATCGCGACTGCCCTTATCTTGGGCTGCATTTTCTGTTTTCTTTTAATCTTTTCCCAGGACGCAAGAGGCGATAGTGTGCTCTTTCATCCTCTCGTATTGGGGCGAAGGAAAGACGCGTCTCTAGAGATGCGCAATGAATAAAATAAAGAAAAAAATGGCGTTCCTTCACGAATTTTTTGCGGACGATCTATCGAACGGATTTTTGTTCTGAAAACGGCTTTGTTATCTGGTGACCGAAGAGATCAGATGTTCTCATTGAAGCAACTTCGAAGCTTTTATAATTAAAAAGCTAATTATTGAAAGTTAATTAAGACATTGCCTTAGGAGTCTGTTAATGCCCCCCTAGGGAGTGCCCTTCAACATATGCTATATTGCAATTGATTTCATCTCGGAAAAAGTGATTGATATATTTTTAAAAAATATGTTCACACTGTATATGTTACACTACAAGGAAGCTGGTACATTTAGTTAATTAACATGAACAGAATCACATAGCAGAGTGAATAACAACCACCATTATTAACTTAGTTTGCGTGGTCGATGACAACTGAAGGTGGCATATTCCTTTCCTCAGATTTTTTTTATTGGTTTGTTCCAGCTAAAAACAGAAGCCATACACTGAGCAGCAGGGCATAATAAAACCCTCCATAAGCATCAATTTGCCTCTTTGGCTTTGGCAAGCGTGGCTTTGCCTCCACAAGCATGACTTTCACATAATTGCTTTGTGCCGTGATAAAGGGTACTATGACTGTGTTCGCAGTACCATTTAAAGCGTTGGCACCTATAGGGCTAGATTGCAGCCCCCTATAGTGTGCAGATATTCTGATGCCTGCAGAGCTGCAAGCTGTTCTTCCGGGTGAAAGAAAGCTTGAAGACTGCATACGTTGTGGCTCACCGCCAAAGAGATACGGTTGGAAAAGAAATTACTGCACATAAAGCACAGTCAGGCATGCTCCGCCCAGGCCACAAGGAGGTACAATTATTTGAGCCACCTTCTGTTAATGTAGCAAAAACACCTATTTCTACTGAAAGAAAGGCTGTGGGCTTTTTTTCTGTTGTGGTTGAAGGGCACACGAGATCATAATAAATTGTTTCCAAAAGCTGTTACGTCGCATTCTGACATGATCTGAGTCAATATGGTCAGCTGATGCTATAAGATCTACAGAAAACACATGCCAGCAGATTCTGAACATGCTATAGGAGAGGGTATGCCCTTGAAATTATGAGCTTTGTTCACTTTCCAGATGACTTCAGGTATGTGAAAACAATCATAAATGTTGACAAAGCTGTTATGAAGCAGCGACTGCAGTTAATCTGTAGAACTGCGCAGAACAGTTGAATGCAGAATTTGTTCAAAGTGTGCTCTAGCGTCATCCAGATGGGATATGAATGAGCTGACGAAACATTTTTCTTGCGTAAGAACAAATACACCTGTAGGTTCTCAAAATGGAAAAGCAGAGCTTTAATTTTTGCAGGAGATAGCCACAAAGGCATATTTTATTTGTATTTTATTTTTTGCTTCCTAGATGGCCTCAACTGACGAACAAGCTGCAGCACATTATGGTGACAATTTTTTTTATTTTTTTAAAGAAAAATAAACCTCTAGATTTTCAATGTGTTGCAGGAGAGGACTAGTTATACAAATAAGGGAAGATTTCTTTTAAGCGACCTATATGTGAATATACTATCCGAAAAAAAAGTAATTTTTTGCAAGTGCTTGATATTCTCAAACACATGGTTAAACAATGAATATAGATAAGCTTGATATATTTATGTGAAACTAATCACAGGCAATCAGTTACAAGCATAAATAATCTGGGGCTCCTTCAAGAATGCTAATTTGTCACAAATTTATTGTAAACTTGACCCCAAAGGTACTCCGTTCTCGAGTTCTCACTACGTCACCAGATTTATTCTCGTTCTACATACCCTTGGGATGGCAGACCAGACCCGTGCTTTCCCTCTAACACCAGGCAAGGAAAGCGCACAAATTATGTATATGTAGATGTCAGAAGGAAGCTCGTAAGGGACAACTTCATATTTCGGCACAGTTTAATGCGCCCCCATTGTTCAAGAAAACCAAATGATGAGTTTCATTCGATATATGCATCGTCTAAAAAATGCACACAATTTTTTTCAGTGATATTTAAGAGAATCAAGCTACATCTCTGGCTGGTTTTGGCTGGAATAGCCCCGATTGACAGTTACAGAAGCTGACAGATACACGTCAGCATTGAAAATATAAAGGAAAAAAGGCAATTTAAAATGCCTCACTCAATTTACTACTTTTCATAGCTTACACCCTGACAGGTGATTTTATCCTAAAATGGTTTTATTGCCAAAGTCCACGAGAATGACCGTCATCACATTAACAAGTTTCAACTGTATACCAAGTAATAACAAACATGTGCTTAGTTTTTCTGCAATCAAGATGTGAATTACATCGTTGAGTTGCAGGCTTCAGTGAAAAACCACTGCTTGTGATGTCGCTGCTGAGTCAGTACGGCACTGCTAGTGACGCAACATGTGATTCCAGTGTCTTTCACCCACACCCCATGTTATTTTGTGGGCAATTAGCATCAGAATCAATGAGCTGGCATGATGCACTTATGAAGGGTAATTTCATGTGTGCCGATAAACATACTGCAGTGCAATGTAGTTTGTGGCTGTGGAGCACACTCATATTCAGTATGCCATGTGAACAGAGGAGCATTTTCTGCCATAAACATTAGATGAGCGAAGACCCCAAAAAATGTAAGCACTGTTTACGTGCATTTGACAACCTGCATTTTTATTACTGAGCATTTTTATTACTCTTCGTAGCTAGAGGGAAAGGGTGCTGGCAATGTGGCACATGTTCATAAGATGTACAACCAGAGACACAGTAAAAATGGACAGCATATCATGATCTCAATCATGTCATTGTGTGTGTTTCTGCCTTCTGTTCTGCATTTGTTAATCTTTTTGTGTAGTTGCTGGATTTTAGCCCAACAGCAGGGGTCAGCAATTAGAGAACATCCAGAACATGCAAGGCATACATTTCCTCATTCTCCACATTCCTCATTCAAGTAACGTTGAAGAAGTAACCATGCGAAGAAACAATACAACAGTGAAGCTGACTTCAGTACACTACAATATGTCACATGTAACAATATACTGTATGCCTCAGTGTTTCCCAAACCATGTGTCAGGACCCTCATTGAGACTGCGATAGCACAAACGGGACCCAAGAGAAAGCAGATGAAGTGAGCGCAATATGCCACAAACCCAAGGAAACTACCTCTCTACGACTGCATTATATTGAAGTTGTTTTACAAAAATGCAAGTTCAGTTCAGCGCACAATCAGTCGGGAAACAAGCTAACTCGCAACAATGCTTTCGATCAAGTGCGTCGCAGTATTCCTCACTGTATCATGACGAGACCCTGGACCTACATCAGACGCTACTTGCACGCACTAGTATAACATTCATATTTCTTTATTTCGAGAACCCCAAGGGTCCGGAGGATATTACATGGAGGGTGGGAACTGGAGCGTAAGACACATTTTCAGCAACTTGATAGAAACAAACAAGCAAGCAGAAAAGAACAACACAATTAACAGTAAGTAAACAGGAAAATAAAGAAACGACGACAGTACAAACTTACATGAAAACAAGTATTAAAGCGTGAAACAGGGAGTTCGTTCACATAAGTACAGATAATTAACAAATATGATAAGGGGGAGAGAGAGAGAGATTTCATTGCAACTGACATACAAGCGTGGTGGTCTTGTAGGTGGAGTGAACGGGAGAGGGTGTTACAAAATACTGTATGCTCGATAATAGTTGTGAGAGGTGATGGGAAATTGTTCCTTTCGATGGCAGTTGAACAAAAGAATGATCTGGATAATGCATTGGTATTACAATGAAAGCGTGTGACCTTATTAGCGTGGTCGATGCGAGGAAAAATGACACTCGGGCAGGTGATGGGCGATTGGTGCGGTGGCAAGATGAAAAAGAACCAATGGAAGAGGGCTAACTTGACAAGCCGGCGACGATGTTCGAGTGAGTCGAGATTAAGATTTGATTTTAAGGCGGTTACAAGGGATCGAATTAGTAGTCGTTGGAAATGAAACGGGCAGCCCGATTCTGGATGGCTTCTATGGCATCGCAGAGATACTTTTGGGGAGGGTCCCAAATAGGTGATGCATATTACAGCTTGCTTCGTACAAGAGCCGTGAAGGTTAGGAGCCTAAGATGGAGGCCGCCAACCTGAGGGTGCGTCTAACAAAGCCTAGGGAGCGAGAAGCGTTAGTTATTATGTGGTTGATGTGTTCGTTCCAAGTTAGGTTGGAGGAAAGGTGGATTCCAAGATATTTGTAAGAATCTGCTCGGGTTAATGTGATATCACTTAGAATGTAGGGGAAGGGAGGAAGTCAGGAGACCCGTCTTCGAGAAAACGACAAAATGCGACACTTTGCAATGTTCAGAGGCATTTGCCACTCATTGCACCAACGCCGGATTAGTGAAAGGTCGCTTTGTAAGGTTAGTTGGTCAGAAGAAGAGAGGATTTGCCTGTACATTACACAGTCATCAGCAAAGAGACCAATCGTGGAAGATATGCATGAAGGAAGGTAATTTATATAGACAAGGAAAAGGAGAGAGCCGAGGACTGAACCCTGAGGGACACCAGAAAGCACAGGCACATCTGGGATAGGTGGTTGTTGCAAGTAACAAATAACGTACAATGAGTCAGAAATTGAGCTATCCAACGGATGACATACGGGTCGCTGTTAAGCAGAGGGAGTTTGTATAGAAGCTTAGAGTGCGGCACCATATCGAAGGCCTTGCGAAAGTCTAAAGAAAGCGGTCTGATGATTATTGTTCGTGTGGAGAAAGATGTCGTGAACAAAACTGGCTACTTGAGTTTCACACGAAAAGAGCTTTCGAAACCCGTGCTGCAAGGGATAGGAGAACAATTTTTCTTCAAGGAACTTACCTACGTTGGAGAAGATTATGTGTTCGAGAATTTTACATACTATAGAAGTGAGTGAAATGGGGCGGTAGTTATTAATGATGTGGCAGCTGCCTGATTTGTGAATAGGGCCTATTGAAAATGAACATGAGACAATTCTGATGTTTCTTGATGATTCTTGATGTCACATCAAGATTTTTTGATGTGACATCAAGAAGCATGGGAACCTTTCTCGTGTGACATCAAGATTCCCAGATTTGACATCAAGACACATCAGAACTTTCTCGTGTCACATCAAAATTTCTTCATGCTCTTAATGCTAGCAGATATGCTTTGATGCCAGCATCAGGCGAACACCGTCCCGCTTGATGTCACATCAGAAAGATGTGATGCCCTCACACCATCAGCTCGTTTTAAGTAGTTTCATGACACATTAGGAACCTGCGATGTACACGATCGCACACTGTCAAGAAAAAGTGTAGCATTTGACCTTGCTCACTTTGATCAAAACAAAAAAAGAAAAACGACAGAGAAACGGTCTGCAACACAGTGAGTGCACTTTTTTTTATTCCATCGAACTCTCGCTGTCCGATTGCACTGACGCTCTGTTGACAATCATAACTAACTAATACCTTAGCCTAGGGCAATCTCAAGTTGCAATTTTGCTTCAAACACAACAACAACAACAACATATATATTGTGATGATGAAGTGGGGAGGTTTTCCACTCTAGGAGTGGAACGCTACCCCATAGCTAGGGGTCTAATATGAGTGGTGACAATGATGAGTGATGACGATGAGAGATGACGGGAATGATCGAAGTGGCGATGACGATGCTGGACGTGATCGTGATGATGGGAATATCCGAGGGCGCTGCTGGGGTCATAGTGAGTCCTTTAGGCCTGTCGCCTCAAAGAAGTCAACCACGTGACGTAAGGCCGCCCTGGAGTCGGCCGCGGTGTCCCAAGGGCCGAGGATGGTCGACAAGTTGAAGGGGCAGCAACCAAGGGTGGCAAGCTGTGACTGCAGTTTACGCCTCTCGTTGACATAGGTGCGGCAGCGGAGGAGTATGTGCTCAACGTTGGCAAGTACGCCACACTCGTTGCACATAGGGCTAGCCTCACAGCCTAGCTGGTATCGATAGGATGGAGTGAAGGCCACATTCAGACGTAGCCTGTGGATGAGTGACTTCAGAGGACGAGGAAGCTTTGCAGGCAGCCGGTATGACAGCGTTGGGTCTACATTTCCCAAAGAGGACATAGTTGGAATGTCGTGTTGCCACTGTAGGGTAGACCACGAATCGGACAAATGCCTGAGGAGGGACCTTCTGTCTCCTCTCGAGAGTATAATGGGCATAGAAGGTCGTTGTTGGTGTGCAGCGGCAGCGGCAGCGTCGGCCTCGTGGTTCCCAGTTATTCCGCAATGCCCTGGAACCCACTGAAAGGCAACGTAGTGGGAGCGATCTTGTACGGACTTCAGGGCGCACAGGATGTCTATCACCACTGAGGCAAGGGAACCGCGGATGCCCATGTTTTTAACGCACAGGAGAGCTGCTTTGGAGTCTCTGTAAATTACCCAGTGCCGCGATTCACAGTCTTCCGCATATGCCAAGAATAACAAGTTAGCATGAAGTTCGCGGATGTCGATGAGGTACGGTGAGATAGACGACACCCACGTGTAACAGACTGTGATGGAATGTCAAAGGCTGAAGATGAAGTGTCCCTGGTCGACGATTCATCCGTGTATACAGCGGTACTGTTGCGGTATTGAGCCTCGATGAAGTCAAGGGTAAGTTGCCTACGAATAAAATCAGGATAGTTCTTTTGTTCTTCTTGAGGCCGGGGATGGAGACAGTGACAGGCGGCGATGGCAACGTCCATGGAGGCACATTGGGTGCCGTCTGGTCGACTATGAATTTGGAGATATGAGGTCTGAATGATGTCACAGCAGCATGAACCGTCGCGTTCCGTCTAGCGTGAAGCTTGCGAATCAGAGTGTGACGGTTATGATGGGCACGTAGACGCAGATAGTGGCGTGCAGTTTCCCGAGTACGGAGAACCTCAATGGGGATGTCCCTGGCCTCAGCCACTACTAGACGGGTTTCAGCGCCTCGCGGGACCCCAAGACACACCCGAAGACTGCGCGCTAGCATGGCTCGAATCGTTTGAATCAGTGTCTGAGGAAGTCCGTGCAGGACGGGAAGGCTGTACATCACTGAGCCACGAACCAGGGCATTGTGCAGCATGAGGAGATCCTTCTCGTCTCGCCCACATCTCATAACTGCGAAGTGACGAATCACGTTGACCCAGCGTTGGACCTTCTGTTCAATGACGTCTATGTGGCGCTTCCACGACAAATTCCATGATAGAGTCACGCCGAGGAACTTGTGATGTGTCACCTGCTCCAGTTAGCTTCCACCAATATACAGGCGATATCTATGCATGTCTTTACGCGTGAAGGCTAGAACTGCGCTTTTCTGTACGGATATCTCCATTCCTGCCTGGAGTAAGTAGAGGCGAATGACATCTAACGTGCGCTGAAGACGCTGACGGAGTGCTGGACGGGAAGTGCCTGTAGTCCAAACACAGATGTCATCGGCATACAGGGACAAGTTGACTTTCCGCTGAATGCAGGTTCCAATGCCCGCCATAACGGCATTAAAGAGGAGCGGACTTAGGACGCTTCCTTGTGGTACCCCCTGAGAGATGGGGAATTGCTCTGTGTCGCCTTGTCTTGTCCGGACGAACATACCTCGTTGACTGAGGAAATCGGCTATCCAAAGCAACGTTGTACGTGAGAGCGCAGCGCTGTATAGAGCATGTAAGATTGATGGACAGCTAACGGTGTCGTATGCTCTCTTAACATCAAGAAGTACCGCCGCCGAGATATTCCTGCTTCAAACACAACATTCAGTGGTTCCTATGAAAACAGAAGCATTTCCAGAAACATCCTGGAACGACCACAGTCACAAGAGGTAGTACGATTCTACGTCTGAAAGCTATTGCGTGGAGATGTTGGCTCCATGCCCATTTCAACGCAGGCTAGCCCGCGCTCGCGCGTCCTTGCTTGTTCTCTATGCCACCAACCAGTGTCACGTATGCGCTGTTTTTGTTGGTTTTGCTTTGGCTGCTCTAACGGACGTTCCTCGTCGCCGCGTGTAGTTCGTGTAATTTCGAGCGTTCTAATTTCGAGCGAGTCTAAAGCGATTTAGAGCCTTTGTATTGTTGCTCTCACTTGATGCTGTCGTTCTTGCAACGCGTCTGACATTGTAACTGTCCGTAAGTGGAAGCGTATCTCCAAACCGCGAGCAGAGCAGTCAGTCTCGTTTGAAATGTCAGAGTGAAGACGCTTCCCTGGATGTGAAGCCAAATCTATCTTCGCCTTCAGGATTCTTTCCGTTTCAGGTGTGTAATTAATACAACTTTGAAGTAATATGTTCGACTGCGCCGTGCATTCTCATTGTCCGATGTACTCTATTTGCAGGCGATCTGCACAACGACAGGGAGATAGAACGTTAGGTGAAATCGACTGTATGCTTTGTGCAGACGATACGTCATATGTATCTACACTACTTTACATAGGTATCCTGCCATCCTGTTTTCTGGAACGATATTTCTTGCAGGTTGAGCGTGTATGACGCAGCGGCCTCCAGCAAGAGAAACGCAAGCACCGTGTTCAATGTGTTGGGGACTCTTGCTCGACATGACAACGCTTCGAAGTGCTTTTTCGGAAACGGACAAGTTGGATCGGAAATAAGGAACTAGGTGTGCTCTTTTTCGTTGTTGTTCACCGCTCGATGATTACCAGTTTTGTGCCCCCGTGAGTTCAGCGCTCAGGTATGTTGATGATAAATGGATATGCGTTGAAAGGTAAGTACTCCGGAGTGGTGAATAAAATGCTTCTTGCTGCTATCTTCTGTTTCGTGAGGGTTCTTGTCGGTACTCATCTGCCACAGGCATGAAGCGCTCTCTTTGCAGAACATTTCAGAAACCAAAGACTGCTGCATTTTCAAGATTGTCATTACCAGCATCAATGCAGCTCTCATGTCAAAATCAGCATCAAGACAACTATGATGGTTGCATCAGCCAGGGCAGCTCTGATGTTAACATCATCATCAGAGCAGCTGTGATGTTAACATCAGATCTGATGTGATTTGGGACGCTGTCTTGATGCTAACATCAGCTGATGTTAACATCAGCGTCTGAGCGGCTCTGATGTTAACATCAGGTGGTGTTAGCATCAAGCCAGTGTCCCAAATCACATCAGACCTGATGTCGCTTTTTTCAATAGGGAATCTTCGCCGTATTCCAGTCCTGCGGTATGGCAGAATCTTGGAGTGACTGAGTAAATATGCAACATAGAATCTTGCTGGAAATATGGAAATAGACCTCGTGTTGTATAGAACCTTCGGGTTAACAGAGTCCGGACCAGCACTTGACGACAGCTTAAGCGACCCAATGATTTTACAAATGCCATGGGTGCTGATATGAATGGGGACCATAGGTACTGATAATGGAGTTTGGGTGTACCCGTTATCGGTGTTGAAAACGGATGAAAACAAGGAAGCGAAAGCGTTGGCGCAGTCGTTGTCGGCGGGTGCCAGTTAGACTGATAAGGTGGGATTTTGGTGGAGATAAAATTTTCCAAAATTGTTTTGGTTTATTCGTCAAGAGAGACGGGAGGTCAATGGTAAAGAACTTACGTTTCCCTTCCTTGATCGCCTGTATTCCCGTTCACAGTAGTGAAATTTAGCCCATGATACGTCGTCACCAAGACACTTTGCCTTCCTGAATAAACGCTTTTAATTGGTTAGCAGGATTTTAAGACTTTTCATGAACCAAGGATTATGATAATAAGATTTCACTCTTATCGTTGGAGCATTGTACTCGGTAAGCTAGTTTATGTTGTCACGAAAGAGGGACCAGTTATCCTCAATGGAGTGAGGCAAGGTGTCATGAAAGTAATTTTCGTACAGAGCATAACGACCCTCGTTGATGGCTTGGAAGTTAGCTCGAGCATAGTCGTATATGATTTTATCGTTGAATTTATGAACCTTTGGACTACTTGAAGAGATATCTTAGAAAATGGCCTTGTGGTCACTGAGACCATCAGTGACATGCACAGAAGTGATGTGCTCAGGATGGGAGCTTAAAACCAAGTCAAGGGTTTACTGCGTGGCTTGAGTTATTCGGGTAGGATGTGGAACGACATGCGATAGATTAAATGTAAGGCATAAATCCACAAACAGTGTCTCTTGTGAACTTCGAGAAAGATTGCCGTGGATGAAGTCCCAATTTATTGACCGTATATGTATCAGCGTATATTGAAGGTATATATTACTGTTTATGTACCAGGGCAGATTTCAAGCTTCCTGAGCGCGCACAGACGGTGATCTCAGTTGTCTCGCGACGTAACAGACTGAGAAAGACACCGGCTGTCACACACACAGACATCCCGAAGGCTGTGCCCATCTTTGTTGATGCACCCACGAATCCACAGGAAGACTGCCGAAGCTCTCCCACTCGTATTAAGTACCTTCGCTTGAACTGCAAACAGTTTGGTGCACACTCCACAAAACGAGAACAGCTGATTGCTGATTTCATGGGCGCGGCCATGCGAGCCGAGAAGCACAGTTCAACAGGGGAGCAATTTTAGGTAAGCTCGAACGTGGCGCCAGTCGTCGGTGCAACAATTTCCAGAGTGAACCAAGCTCGATCAGCTCAGATAACGCCTTTTTCATTCTTTTTGCTTTTTAGTATTTTTTATCATTATATATATTCATTTCCAATTATAATTCCAATTCCAGCTCAACGGCTCTGCGCGCTGACACTAGTGCAACGTAGAGTCAATAAATCTCTCGCTTCCTCGCTTCCCTAAGGAGAAGAGTACTTGAAGTATATTCGTGTTTTGTGATTCCTTTTTCCCTCTCTACGTTCCAGAAACATACGGTTTCCGAGCCAAGACAATATAGTTGCGAGCGCAGTTGACATACAGAAGTATCCCGTACCGTTAAGACCCCCCCCCCCCCCCCCAAACGTGGTTGCCACGGTTTGGGTTTGCCCCATTTGCATGTCAAAATTCAGGGATGGAAGTTTTAATACACGTACGTGTTTCAAAATTTTTAAACGTGGTGTGGATTTTCACTAGGACAGTCTCCCATATGGGTATCTGGCTTTTGTTCAAGACGTCCTTATTAGAGTTAATTAATGAATTTAATTGATTAGTCATCCTTACTACCAGCGGCATGGCCGAGTGGGCTAAGGCGTCCGCTTGTTGGCGGTAACCAAGGTCGTGCTGTAGACTGGGAGGTGGTGGGTTCGAATCCTACCGCCGGCTGTGCTGTCTGAGGTTTTCCCTGGGTTTTCCGAAGTCTTTCCAGACGAATGTCGGCACAGTTCCCTCTGAAGTCGGCCCAGGACGCATACTAATCCACCTGTCCCCCACTCCTTCCTGCTGTCCTCTCTCCGTCTGTCCACCTCTGTACGCCGCTCATAGCCACAGTTGCTTCGCGGCGCTAACACCCAATCAAAAAAAAAAGTCATCCTTACTAGTAATTATAGTCTTTCTTGGAAAAGATACGCACCCGTAGAACTCAACTGTGAAAATGACGTGCTCTCGCGACTTTTTTTTATAAAAGTTTGTCCAAGCTGAAACACACACACACACAATAAGCGGGGTGCCACAAACGCATACTTCGTGGTCGTAGCCATTTTTAATTGAGATTTTTTAAAATAAAACAACTAGGACTACGTATACATTATAGTTTCGCACTTCCGCGTACGCGAGTGGAGGAAAACCTTATCTGCAAGGTATTTTGGCATTCTAATTTCCATAATTCACTAAGATGTATTTTTTTGTGTGCTGTTTTTCTTTCTTTCGAGAAAGAGAAAGAGCAGAATTGCTGGCAATCGGTTTAGATATGAGATGAATCCTTCATCTATAATATGCTTCAAATTATTATCCACAGAGTTGACATTTGTTTTTAGTGCACCGTTTCAGATTTTCCATTATGGAGATACCTCGCTCGCACTAACTCGGAAGTTGGCAAGGGGAAGCGAGCCCTAACCTAACCAAACCTGAAGGAGGGCACTGCGGGACATGGAGTTAGAGATTGAGAAGTACGGCATTTTGAAAGAGGTCCTCGGAGGGAAAATTCGGGGGGGGGGGGGGGGCAGAGCCAGCACCGTGAAAACTCGAGGAGCGATGGACTGTTCCCCCTGCCCCCACATTCCGATTGATACCGAAACTAACCAGCAGCAGCTTTCCAAGGTAGGGCTGCGGAACGAACCGACAACAGTAAAAAACAATAAAGAAAAAAGAAAAAAAAAACAGGAAGGAAGCGCAAAGAATGTATATTCGCTTGAACCGCAACGGGTCAAAAAACAGTGCAAAGACGTTTTTCTTGTGCCGGTCATCGGCGTTTAGCAGCCTTTCTGAACCGTGATGTGTATTACAGGCCCAGATAATGACAAATGAGCAAGCAAGCATCCTCGCTGCTCACTTTTTGTTCACTTTACGTCGTTTGAAGTGCAAATTGTTGCGCCTACCACTAGCGCCACATTCGCGTTCAAATTGCTCCTCTGTTGAACTGTCCTTGTCGGCTCGCATGGCCGCGCCCATGAAATCGGCAATCAGCTGTTCTCGTTTTCTGGAGTGTACACCAAACTGTTCACAGTTCAAGGTACAGATACTTAAGCCGAGTGGGAAAGCCTCGGCGATCTTCCTGTGGATTCGTGGGTGCATCAACGAAGATGGGCACAGTTTTCGGGATGGCTGTGTGTTCGACAGCTGATATCTGTGCCGTGAACTAACTTCTATTTTTTAAAAACAACTTACGTTGCAGTTGTAGCGTGATAGTTTTCTTGGTTTTGTCGCATATTGCGTTCACTTCATCTGCTTTTTCTTTTCGCCAAATTGTGTAACCCCCGCTTTGACTATTGCGGCCTCCCTAAGGTTCATGTGTCAGTTTTGGAAACACTGATATTGTTACATGTGACACATTGTTGTGTACTGCAGCCAGCTTCACTGTTTGACTGATAATTTGCACAGTTACTTCTTTAATATTCTTTGAATTACTTTCATCTGATACTGTACCATTAAATAGGATAGGAATCCATTATGGTTTAGAATTATTTTTCCTTTGCAATGTTCCCACACTGATTTTGGTGACAAGTTGTCTCTCATTAAATTCCGTTTGGGTTGTATTTCACACTGCTTACAGCATAATGTGAGAATGAGAAAATGTATGCTTCACATGTTATCAGCATCCTCTATAGCAACTGCTCCTGGGCTTCAAATCCAGAAACTACACACGAAAAAAACAACTGTAGAACAGACGACACATCAAAAAGGACACGACAAAGTGATTGGGACTGTGTTATGCTATACTTTTTTTTGTGTGCGTGTGTCTCTCTGGTTCTGCATTTTTGTGAACGTATGCCATGTTGCCGGCACCCTTGCCCTCTTGTCACAAAAACATCCTCAGACATAAAAATGCAGACAAAACAATAGAGAACTCCAACTTAACATAACAAGAGAGAACAAAGATGGGGACACAGGAAGCTTCTAGAGTCTTGGCACATACGCAGTGACCCCTCGGTTTATAACAAAAACCGTGGCCCCTCCCCGACCGGTTGTGTAATCTCTCATTCAGTTTGGCACTGATGATGTCCGTCGCATGACGGATGAAACGTCTGAGTAAACCTTGTTATTTTGTTATGTTAAGTCGGAGTTCTCTACTTCATTGTCTAGTTATGCCATCTCCCGGCTTTTGGAGTATTTTTGCATAAAGATGCAGGTTGTGAGACGCACATAAACACTGCTTACATTGCTAACCTGTCTATCACAAGACATGTGAAAGGATTGCCAAATTAAAATTCAGTAATACAAAAATCATTCTGAAATACATAATTCCAATAGAAGGGAGAGTAAACATAGGAATAACAGGTAAAGGTAAAGCACTGAAGTGTTGGCATTCTTCTGATGTGTATGATATACTGCTCTATTTAACCCATGACATATATGTTGTCAAACATTAACTTCTTGCATTCAACATCAAGATGCTGTACCTATTCCATCTAAGCGACTCGTCTCTACACGGACATGTGGCACACCATTTTGGCACAAAGATTTGATATCTCTGCTTGTTGGACCATATCAAGCAAATACTGTGAAAAAATAGTGTTACCTACATGACATACTGCATCTGCTGAGATATGTTACGGGAGAAATACTCCTGAAGCGATTCAAGGAAGTGCATACGAGTACATATGCTTTGCAAAGTTGTTCCAAAGTTTGAAGTATAGTTGTTACAAAGTATGTTCGTGTTGAATTGGCAAAGCATTAGTCATCTCATAAAAGAAAGTAGTGAGAAATGCGAAGCCGCAAGCATGCAGTGTTGCATGGCCATGTTCACAATGGGCAATGACGCTTTTCACTTTGCGTACCGCAGACTGACTATGCTCAACGGGTGGTTTGCAGTGTTTAAGATTGACGTAGGCCATGGCAACTACTGATGAACTTTGCAGAGTGTGCAATGATATCTTTTGTGAACGAGACAAACCTCAATATATTCCCACGTAATTTTGATCTTACAATTAATTGAGTTGAGGGTTTCAGGTATTTAGGTGTGCACCTCTCTTCTGATATTTAGTGGAAATCACACAGTAGTTTCGCATCCTCTCAGCCTCTTAAGAAAATTGTCTTCTTGAAGTGGACACGAAAACTACCTTTCGCAGACAGTACGCTGCTGGCATACAAAGTCCTTGTAAAAAGTGCCTTAGAAACGGTACAAATGACATCATACTGTCCATCATAAAAACAAATGACATCGCACTGTTCAACAGAGCCACCAATTTGGTACAGTTGAGCTACGCTCAAAGCTAGGGGGGACGAGTTCGCGTCTAAAAGGCACGGTCTTGAGGGGATTACGGTGGTCTCTGAGAGAGCACGCGACTTTCGTTCCTACTTTTATTTAAGAGGAGGCAGCGAACAAGTGCCCATTCGTGGATCCCAGCCCTACCCTTCCGATTTGTTTCGGTTTCAGTCTGTCTACCAACGTCATGATTATATTTATATTTTGTTGAGTTTCTTACGTGCTGTCCGGGACATGTATGTAGGTAGGTATGCCAAGAAATTTTTTTTATTATTAACCTTTTTTGTAGTTTGAATCCCTGAAAAACCATTGCACAGCACCAGAACACAAAGGCTACATAATGAACCAGTTTCACCAACCTTTTCAGCATCTGAACAGTCATTAAACTATCTGCTTCACTAAAGGAGTTATTACTGAACTATTCACCGCATCACCGATGTAAACAAAGAAGTGTCTGTTAAGTTCAAGAATTGGCAACCCTTGATATTGGTTCAGTTAACTAGAGTTGGTGAAACCGGGCCTATGGAAGTCACCGAAACATTGATCACATCACAAACCAAGTTTTACAAACCAAAGTTTGTAAAAAGATTTGAGTGCTAGCATGAAGTTTTGGCAATTGTGAGTAGCATTTTAACTGCTGCCTATGTAGCTGGAGCATAATTACGAGCAATTCAGAAAAATTAGTACAAAATTTGAGGGTGCTCTACTTTATCTTCCTCTGCATGGTACTAAAAACTGTGACGATTCCAAGTGCTCATCCCCTTGGCCCAGATTCTGCAGCAGATTTATCAGCCATTTGTGTTCCTATTTGTGGTACTGTGGCAAACTAGCCACTCCACCCACATACCAACATTCCTGGGTTACACATAACATGAAGTTGAAGTGTATACGAAGAGGGAGTCAAGTCCTGTACATCACATAAACAACATACAGAAACCGACACTGAAGATTTGTGTTTAAGTTTAATTTGTACAAGCTTTCGCGTGGAGGTCCACGCTTCCTCACACTGTTAAAACAGAACTTCACCACATAGCACGCTTCTATCCAACCATCATTCCGAATGACATCATTCTGTGTCCTGATTTGTTCAAAACAGGGGGGAGGCGCATATCTGGGACAAGCATAATGTGTCTCATATAGGCGCCTCCTTCCAGTTTCAACAGATCAATGCACAGAATGATATCATTCGGAATGATGGTTGGCTAGGAGCGTGCTATGTGGTGAAGTTCTGTTTTAACAGTGCAGGTAGGACCTGAGGAAGCGTGGACCTCCAAGCGAAAGCTTCTACAAATTAAACTTAAACAAAAATCTTCAGTGTCGGTTTCTGTATGTTGTTTATGTAAAAGGTAGTTATAAGAGTGGTTTAAACCACCTCGCAGAAGTTGCAGATGTTCATCAACTTTATTTTGAGATGGACAGGGAGTTTCATTGCCTGGGGCAATACTCTACCCCATAGCTGCTTGTGGTGTGAGGAAGGAAATAATGTCCCATGGAGTCCAAAATTGCCAAAAGAGCTTTGAGAGCAGGCATTCGTGGGCTCGATTTAGCCATAAGCCAAGCAACTTTATCTGAAAATGGCAGTTTGAGTTTGGAAAGCTTGGTAGTGTGGGCAGTGACACAGAATATACTCTGGGTGTTCTACAGCACTGCAGTGACAGTATCTGAGAGAGTCAACTTGCCTCAGATGGTAATGACACTGGGCTGTAAATGCCCCATTGAGTCACAGTGCACCATCTTGGCGAGAAGTGTTTTGTAGCATCCAAAAACCAAGCTCTGGGTCAACATTGCTCAGTAGAGACGGGAGGAAAATGTCAGTTGTCCATTGACAGGAAGAATATTTATACAATCCATTGATGTGTTGGTGAACGACATCTGCTGTCTACATGACCACTAAGAGTCCTTTGCTATCTTTCACTGTGATTTAATTAAACACCTCCCTCATGTGACGGTGTTCCCGGCACAGTTTTACCTTGCTGAACCACTTTTCGCGGCTTTTATCAAACATAACATTAGCGGTTCTTCGTAGGCTGAGGCCGAGGAATGCAAGGGACGTTTACATGATGTTTACGTGATTACCGTCGTGAGAAATGGTCGACACAGCAGTTTTGCGGTACGTTTTATATGTTGCTCATCCTGGACATTTTTCGCTACCCGATTTCCTGTCCAAAACAGCTACGACTGCATCAATGTCACTTCACCCATGAATTCCTTCATGAGTTGCACGCGCGTGTTAGCACACCAAGTCGTTACGCGTCTGAAGAATAAATACCCGACGAAATCGGCAGAATAAACATAAGCTTTATTTGAGCTTGCAGTGATTATCTTTTTTATGCAGCAGATCCCGCAACACAATACGGCTCCGTCGTTACTCCATTTTCTCAAATAGCCTCGTCCTCAATGGTAGCCGAACGGCCGAACCGCTGAAGCGTTGTTTTCCTTGTATTCATACGCGTAGTTATTTACGCCTGTAACTTAATTAAATTAATGAATAATTGAGAGATGCATGCTGAATACGACACAGAATTGCATAAAGACTCCTTATTCTGGAGTGTGACCTTCTTAAACGCCGATTTTCTCACGTAAAACACTGGACTACATAGACCCATTGTGATTTATTTTCACAGCTTGGATTTCAAAGGATTGGAATTTGAAGGGTGGATTTCTTAGCGTGGATTTCAAAAGTTTTATTATTAAAAGTGCGTAACAGGGTACACCCCCCCCCCCCCCATGCAAGCCCCTTCGAAAGGGACGCGTATGTTCGCAGAGTTGAAATTTTTGGACTGAGCGCAGCATGAAATGCCAGTCGTTGCCCCGGTAACCGCGCCGCCGCGAGCTACTCTTACTTGACTTCCCGTGGTCGACTTCACCTATTCGGCTTCACGTAGTCGACCGTTTCCCGTAAAGCAAACCCGCAAAAGTGCGGACGTGAATTGCAAACCCGTGCGTCCGTCATACAGGAACGCTAAACTGATGGACGGACGTATATACCTCTCGCAGAAGAAACGTCACTGTGACGTAGTGATTACGCTGACAGACATACCGAAAGAGAAACGGCACAGGTGGAGAACACCGGCCTTTCACAAAGTCGTATTTCTTCACAAAGGTCACGTGTCACTTCTTTGTATTAGTGATACACACAAATGAGGTCACGTGGCCTTTCATGTCTTCGTTCGCGTTCCCAGTCCACCGCTGAAAGAAAAGAAGGCTTTACCCCACGGTTTGCATAGTCTGAAAGTCGATGTCGTAATCCTGTCCGGAATGTGGTCTGTTATTACGACTTAGTTCGCGCTTGCTTTGTATTGAGATACCCTGTGCACTATGTGAGAATCTCGTGCCCCTGTAGCTCCAGAAGGTGCAAGAGCTCACTAGCGACCTTTAGGAAGGGCTACCGAAAAGACAGGGATACTGGTAGAATGGAACAGAACAAGGCTATACAACTAATAACACGTAAGGTATTACAACAACAACAACAAAAAAAAGAATCCTACAATACGAGAAGCCACATTTACGCATGGCATTCTTGTAACTTAATGATTTTTTGCTATGTGGTTCCACTCTAGCGCGTTGGCGGCGCTGTTGTGCCACCTGACGTCATTTGTTTGTGTAGAGGGAGAGGTCTATTGAAACATAATAGTGCTTACCAGACATTAGATGGGACAAGACGCATTGCTGGTAGTGACGCAAAACTATCGATGAATTGAGTATTGATACTAACTTTTTTTTTCAAACAATCAATAGTGTCATGTAACTACCGATTCTCAGCTATCGATAGTACTTTTGTTTTTCCTTACTACCGATAGCTTGGCTCTCAATGTCGATGATTTTGTTCCGGTATTCGTTTCCGCAGTGGCAGAATGACAACGAAAACGTGCGACACAAGCTCTTTCCGTTCATCCGTAATGTATGGATGATGCACTGCAAGAAGCGAAAGAGAGAGAGAGATTATGTGTTTAATGGCACAAAGTCCAAAGAGCGCCAGAACTATGGTGAGCGTGTGGGAGATGATGATGAGAGAAAGAGAGGAGGAGGACGATAACAAGTGAGTCCTGCAGTTAAAAGCTATCTGCAAATATGTGCGATGAGATGATCCAGGATGAGAGATTTACAGGATGAGTTAGGTGGCAAAGGCTAAAAGCGGAGCAATGCTGACTACGTCTACATCTACATCTGACCAAGTAACCGACACATGATGAGAAACTGGATAACATTATCAAACGGCACAAGAGGAGTATCACCCAGTAGAAGGGCTGGGTGGAGTTGGACATGGTATCTGTAGAATGCGGTGAAATACTGTTGATATTGGTGTTCGAAGTGAGGGCAGGATGTCACTAAGTGCAAGACAGTCAACGTGTCACCGCAGTGCACGCAAACTGGCGGATCCTGACCTCTTAGTAGGTGATGATGCGTGAGCCATGTGTGTCCAATCCTCAATCTTGCGTACAGAACTTCGGAGGAATCTGTTGATGTGTTCAGTCCGATGCGGGGCGAAACCGTGTGGCTGTGTGACGTGTAGCTTGTTATTTTCTTCCATGTCCTACTCCTGCTGCTACAGTGTGTAGACAGCTCTCTTAGTACTGGCAGGATGTCTTGGTACGGTAGTCCTAGAGCTGACTCCTCCTGCGCCAACGCTCGCCGCGCCTCACGGTCAGCTCGTTCATTCCCCGGGATCCCAGTGTGGCTGGGGAGCCAGCAGAGACAGATCGAAAGGCCTCGGGCAGGGATCGGAACCGGTATTTTTTACGGTACGGTTAGGGTTCGGGTTCAGGTATGTCGGTTCGGTTCGGGTTCGGCTCAGCAGGGAGACCCCCCAAAAACGAAAAGAAAAAAGACAAACGGTCAGCGGTCGGGACGTTTACATGGGTTGGAACCGTTACTTTTTTCGGTCCTGGTTTAACCGGTTCTTCGGCAGTAATTTTGCTCCACGAAAGCGAGCCTTTACCCAGGCATGCTCGTATTCCGTACTTTGTTTGGAGGTTCGGAGAACCTGCTTGTGGCTGATGGTTACTTAAAGGGATAGTAGCATGCAGCAACTCGCTTTGGGAGGTGTCACCGTTCGATTACCCTTAGCTTGAAATGTAAGCCTACAAATTATGCCGCAAAAAAAACTGCATTGTTATCAAGAAAATTAATTTTCAGATAATCATATCCGCATTCTCAACATAAAAGTCAGCTGGCAACAACAGCTACAAGTTACGTTCTGCGGAATCTCAGCTCATTGGTTGTTTGAGAGGCCCCGGATGGTGCCTGAGCAGACGACGTATACTGCTAGTGTTCCCGCGTCTGCATCTGTCCCGATTCCGAAGCTTCAGAATGTTTCTAGTTGCTGTACGCGGCATTTGTTGTCAAGGATGCCGGATAATAATGTTCGCAGTGTGCCTTACTGCAAGAATACCTCAACGAGGAATCCGAACATTTCGTTTTACCATACCCTAGACGACGATGTGCGGAGCGAAAGTGGTAATCTACGATTGCGTGCTATCATTACTGATTGCCCCAACTTTGCACTTTGATGCGTGCTATCAACCGTGGGATAAAACTGAAAACAGCGTCTCGTGTATGTTCGATGCACTTCTCAGACGACGCGGACGTTACGACGTAGTGATATCTTCAGAGCAAGACTGAGCGTGCCACCGACAAAGAAGAAAAGAAAAAGTCGTTAAAAGCGATGTTGTGCCGACCGTCTTTCTATGACTCCTGTGGAGAAGATATATGAAGGTAAGATTATCGTACATTTGTGTACGCTTGCGTTCAAGAGATAAAGATGACGTAGCGTTCAAGTAATAGTAGCGCTGTAAACTTGTGTTATCGCTTTCTTTTGTTTTCAGAATGAAACCCATGCATATTCCAAGCACATCGATGGACATTCACACGTGGCACAATTTCAGGTATAAGCATAAGACTTTCTGCAGTACATGAGTTCGAGGTTTCGCGGACACTAACTGAATTGAAAGTACCGGTAGTTATGATACTGAGCCATTGACAGGAGTATTTGAGGCGGTCACTCCCAGTTGCCGTTTTCGTTTCCCGGCGCATGAAACCATTATTTTACGCCTCTTATTTTCGTTTTCTAGTGTAGATTTAGTTGTAGCACTGGTGGAATCCTGAGCACAATTGTGTCACATCAGTAGCGACATGAAAAAGCAAAGCAAGTGCACAGGACAACACAAACAGCGCAGTTGATGACCTGCAATTTGCTTGTGATTTATGTAATATCAATTACTTATGCCAGTCGTTTCTTTCACAGCTGCTCAGACTAGGTTCATTCAATGCCTCAAGACAGACTGGCTTGAGTCTCAATCCCACCTGTGCACTCTCCCTAATATCGGATCAGCTCAGTGCCCTGGTAATTTATGGCACAAAGGACACCTGTACAGGCGTACTGTAACTGGAAACAACTGCTACTCACAACACATCAGCACTGCACAGTGTTGAGCAGCGGCTTTCGTATCTACATACTTGATACCGCTGTACCATCTGAAGGGTAAGCTCTGCAGACTCCATAAAAGTTTGATGATACAGATATGCAAGAAAAAAGTCTCAAGAGCAGAACATGTCCAGGCATGCCTAATATAGGATATTTATCACGCATCCTTCCATATTTGTTCAGTTTCCCAAGTCCAGCACATGTCACCCAATGTACATAACCTTTCACATGTCTCATGTGTGTGAAGGGGGTGACACTGAACTCAAAGCTCAGAAATTTAGTAAAGTTTCTAATAATTTCAAGGGTACAAATATAAGATGTGTATGTCAGTAATGTCTACCATTGGGAGGGTGCAGTGAAGCTAGTGGGGAGCACTGCAATATGAGTACATCACAAAATTTTGCATGTCAGCCACCTGCTTTTCACCTCTGCAGTCGTAGATCTCGTCCCCGTCATATCATGTCAGGTGTGGTGACAATTGTCAGGGATCACTTCACGTGGTGCTTTGTGCCACCCCCAGTTGTCTTCATGAGTATGGTAGTGTTGTTTCATGGAATCTAGTATCTGGATCACCATTTAAGTGTAATACATTCTGTTTTTCAGGGAGGAGCATGCCACACCTCGTTCTCGGCCTGCAGAATCCCTGCGAACAAGCCAAATGTAAGCCTGTGCATTGCTTAGTCAACATTGACCAGGTTCTCTAAAAACTATCCCGTAGTTCAAAACTTGTGAAAGGGCCTGTTACCTTAACTGGTGACATTTTTTTGTGTCAGTCCAGTAAAAACATAGTGGGCAGCCTGCCGTTCGTGGAAAACCTTCAGCAGTTGGACGAGGACACAGGAGAGACTAGAGAGGCACAAACTCAGGCCTCTCTCCTGTGTCCTCGTCCAATTGCTGAAGTTACCACGAATGGATATGTACCAACTGCCCCGCATGGATACCTTGGCTGCCTGCCAGACACACTGACCCTCGTGAGTACTCTTGGTAGCATAAGCTGGTAATAACACACACGATACTCTTTAGGTCACATAGGTAGCCCTGAAACTAAACAAGAATAGAGAAAGGATGGAGGATGATTTTGAAAAGAAATTATTATTTACATTACACACATAATTTCACAGAAGCTGTTTTATTGTAAGATGTGACAAAATCATCTCACTAGTAAACTTGAGGAACACTAGTATGGGAAACACCGACAGTCACAAAAAAAGCAGCATCACAGGCTCATTCTACACTGAAACTATACGATTTCTGCATGAATAGACATATTGGCATAAATATTCATACTGTGATCTCCACACATGAAACAATGTACAATATTTGACCACGAATCATTGTGTTCATCTCGTACTAAAGTAATGCAGAAGACATAACATTCAGGTTAGCTGGTTATATATGGTGGAAGAAAACCCAGAGACAGAAGAAGACGCAAACCCATTGTATTGTGTTGAGTCTTGCCTCGAGGGTTTTCTTCCACCATACCAAAGTAAAGTCGCGAGTGAAAAGGTTTTGTGGATTTGCTTGAGTAACTGGGCATTACACTCATTCATGACGAGTGCTAATGCTCTTGTCACAAGAGACAAACAAGAAACTCTGTTGTGTGAGTTTCAATACTGTGGGTATCAGTTCAACAATAATTTCAATACTGACAGCAAAAAAGAAACAGTGTACATTATATTGCACCACGTCAATAAAGAATTTTAGAAAAAAATCTTCCTGGGAACAGCATCACGAAAGATACTGCCCCAACGACTGTTTTATAGGTCGTGTATTCAAAGACACAGCCCACCCGGGGCCAGACAGAGTTATCAAAATGCCCTTCTCAAATACATAAAGGACTGGCTCCCCTTTGCCTTCCTCCACAACGTATGTGGATTTAAAGCAAGACCAGGGCACAGATAATTAGTCTGCCAAAATGGAAAGAACACAAGCGACCTGATGCAACGCAGCAACGCGCACACAATATTGTGGCAACATTTGGGTAATGTTTTCACTACATTATGACAACTGTTACAGCCATATTTCTTTACCACAACACAGCATTTTGGCGACAGCTATGTAACATTCCTACAACATTGTAAAGCGTTACATCTGTATTTGTTGAACACACCCGAGGTAGCACCGAATGGTATGGCAACATTTCATCAATGTCATACTGCGACATTGCCCAAACGTTGCTAACTTCATTTGCAACTTTCATTTGTAACACTCGAGCAACATGTACACAAACAACATTGCAGCGCCGTATGTACACATTTTTCAATGCGTGACTTCACTTGAATCATTTGCCTTGCGCACGACATGATGCAATGTACAAACAATGTTTTTGTTTGTGTGTAGGCTATACACAGGTGCTGGGGCTCATACGGTGCTGTCCTACGTTCAAGATCACCAACGAAGCTCCGGATGTTGAAGTGCACCCTGCTCGTGCATGTGGTGGCAAACTGATACTTGCAGAAGCTGTGGAGCAACAGAGTGAAGTAGGATGAAACGAATGCCACAAAAAAAAAAAGAAGAGGAAATCTATTATCTAAGCATCTACAACCGATTGCATGTAACCCTCCTTTCAGGGGTTCCATGAGTGAAGAGTTCAATGCTGCTGAATCACCCGTGTGTGCCACTCTGAGACCTACCACCACAGCTATTCAAAACGGCCCTTTTGAGGCAACCCCACGCTTCTACAAGGGAAGAGCACTGCAAGAAGAACCAAAGTGCATTCAGTTAAGCTTTGTGCCTGTCTGTTATTTCTTGGATACCTGCGTTTTCACTACAACTATGAAAACAGCTACAGCAGTGACACCCCACTTGAGTGCTGCAGTTGCAGAAATGTCTTGGCTTCGATTTCCCCTTTTGGTCTCAGCAAGCAGAAATTTTACAACAGCATCTATAGTGACCTAATATGTATCTATCCCAATAAATGGTACATCCTCAGACAACATATTACTCAATTAGGTATGCACACCCAAGGTAGGTATGCATCAAGGGAAGTAACAGGCAGCAAAGCACATCTGAGAAACTGGAAGATGAATGTGCAAAATTTCATTTTTTCTGAACGTCAAGGTTTGCACAAGGACGGTTTTGAGTAGGATCTGATAGGAGATATATCTGTGTGAAATGAAGCTGGCATTTGTGTTTGGTTGTTTACACACCGACCATTCCAGCTGCACTGTTTTAATTTGTCCTCCCCGGCTTCAACAAAATCATTCCTGCACAGTTTCACAAGGCTGAAGATTTTCAGAACTCCTTATTGTGTAGATGCTGGATACGTAACATAACACTTTATATAATGGTTGAAATACTAGCAGAAAATTTGGACTGTCCTGTAGATTACTCCTAATTCAAGGGAATACGCACCACTTGGAATAAATTTGAAAGAGACACGTCAGATCTCTACAGCTTTAAATTTGTTTTCTGTCCAACTTCATTATCTTGATTGTCAAAACATTATATTGTCTGCCATGCAATAATAGCTATTTGTGGTTTGAACCAGACTCTTTTCCTTGTCAGGAACTGAATGCAGCTTGTATGTCTCGTCTATCAAGTTTGAATCACATTAACTTGCATGTGGCAGCACGGCATGGGAACTATTGAGGATGTGAAATTCTAAAGGGACTGGACTCTCGCCTCATGTTCATTGCCATTCATGTCAACATCAGACTCCGTGGGGAAGTGCTGCAAATGATTACGGCACTCCAAGTTAACAACCCGCCTAAACCTGTGCAGTTATTTGGTTTAGTTTTATGTCTCTGTGTCACCCTTTCTCGTTGATACATGCTTCATTTTTATGGCAGCAATGAAAGTAGTTGCATCAGTGATATTACACTTGATCCAGCCCAATATCGTAACTCTAGATTTATCTCTTACATCCTAGGTGATGCTTTGTGATTTCAGAATGCATAAATTTGCCAACAGCTCAAATGTAATGCCAACAGAGATTCATCAGGTTATGTTCAACTTAGCTATAAATATCAAACAAGCATTAACTTCGGAAAAGGGTGCTTACGCTACGCTAAAATTCTAACTTGGATCCTCCGGATTTCTTACTTGTTTGTGTTGTCTATGTTTGTGGCCTGCCTCGACTAATTCCCGTTATTTACGTCGTGTACATTAGCTAACTATGCCCTTCAAAACATGGGAATATGCGAACTACAGTTCGATTGGAGTACGTTCGCAGACTTAGCTAGGTGACTGCAAAACCAATTTACAGCGGGCCAAGGGTCAGTAACGCACATTAACAAGAAAGCACACATACCTGTTTGCGTGAATGAACGATGTCACCATCCGTCAAATGTGGGCACACTCCGCGAAGTTTGGGCACACTCCGAAGTGACCAGTTTACAAAGGGTTAGCTTACAAATTGTCAAAACTGTGTGCTAGTCCTGTTGGTGTCGAGTTATATCTGGAAGCGCTAAGATAAATACACAGAGACAACCACAAAAGATTATCCAAGCGGCGCACTGGCGTTTTGCCGCTGGTCGGTGTGTATTCGTGTCGGCGTACGCGTTTAACTCTGCGATTCCAGTTAGGAAGTATTCTACAAGCGTCAGCAAATGATGCGTCGATCTTCCCATTCCCAGAACTGCGGGACACCTACTCTTAAAGTTGGCTTAACCTGCGAACTCGATGCCCTCCATTGAAGCTATACATTCCGCCTGCTTTCCGTAAAATATCCATTAGTACTGAGGGTTTGAAAAAAGTGTCCACATCTACGCGTGACGGCAGAAGGTTCTTCGATTGTCCACAAGTGGATTGGTAGCATGAGACCGTCACACTTTTTTTCCTGAGAGACTTATTTTCGCCGTGTTGGCTTCATGGCGGAATACATTGGCGTGTCTTAATCCTTTAATTACGTCAAAACTAGTGCTTCCCCAAAAAGTGTCCACATTGGACATGAAAGACTGGCCTATCTTGTGCGCTCTGCAACTTTACGCGCAGTTGCAGGAGGTCCTAATTTTTTTCCCACGACGAAAAAAGTACGCGATAGGCCTACGATGGCTTTCAGAGTATTTCTAACCAAATTCTTCGCGCTGTGTTGTTGCGTTGCTGGTCTCGTGGTATAGTGAGCGCGTTACGAATTTGCGTTCTTGGGTTCAATGCTTGGTGTGGTACTTTTTTTTATACAGATATCATATAGTATTTTTTATTTCATTTCTTAGAATTCAGGTACACTTGCTCATAAAATTGGCTTTACCTGCCTGCAGATCACTACCGTAGGCGCGACGTAATTTAGTAGTTTCGATAAGATAGCACAGTATAAGATTAGTTCATGCCTGTCCCTGTAGGAGCAGAACGGCTGAACATTCGCCAATATGACTCTTTCTTTAACTAGCTTAACTTGCGTAGTTGCAGCTCCTGTGTGTCGGCGACAGCCCAGCAGCTAGCGCATTGGTACTACATTGGTACTGATTGACGAACAGCAGGTCTGCAATAGCGATCTCTGGACGTCCCTGTCTACTCTTTCTTAGTTGTAATAGAAAATTTTCTCGAGTACATCGCTCATATTAATTTCCACTAAAGGTTACACTAAGGCCATAGCTGCCTTTGCATCATGAAATTGTTCACAAGTAGACCAATGTATCTACCGTGGCGTCGCTCATGATCATAGTCGGCGCCACCAATTATTAATATTAAGACCATGCCTTTCTCACGCGGACCAATCATTTCGCTTCACGAGCTTCTACAGCGCGATTTTTGATTTCGCAACGACATTCAACCAACAGAAAAGGCTTGATGCATATTTCAATTCTGAGCCACGCGTTGCGTTTTTTTTACCTGAGCACGAGCTCTCGTGCGTGCCTCGCGTGCCCACAGTGTTATTGCCGTGCAGATGACGTTAAAAGTTCTCTTTCTTATCTCTCCTCCTCGTCCCTCCCCGAATTTTTCCTCCTCCCATATCCTCGTGCAAATCTGTCAAGTCGGCGGTCTTGTATGGTTGTCTGTTATCCCGCGAAGCCGGCTTTCTGTGTCGTGTCCCTGAATTATGATAATAATTTATGCAGCAAAACACGAACGAGATTCCACAATTCTGCCCGGCGAAACATCGCCACAGCGGGAACCTCGATGCAAAGCGGAAGCGGTCGTCTTCCATGTTCGGCGATTGGTTCCTCCGCCTGGAATTCCGTGTGACGTTTTGACCGTTTTGATGGCGAGCGACTTCCGTTTCACCGTCGTCTGTTCTAGCTGCACGTTTGTTCAAATTGCGTGCAAAGTATGACGTTGTCAGAAGTGAAATTTTCGCCGTCGTGAATATTGTCGGCCGTGTGATACACCCACACCAGAGTTTCGGTTTGCATGCCGCTGCATATGACGGTCCCTTTAAGCCATGTACGACTGAGGTGAAGTGTGGCAGCAGTGAGCCTCGTCGATGACAACGCAGAATATGCAAAGAAACTATTCGGTGCCGCTGTGTGTGCCAACAGAGAGGACACGTTCAGGCACACAGTCCGTGACGCATGTCTCAACGCAGTATCGCGTGGAAGTACGCGAAAGGGAACGCGCTCGGTAACAGCCCTCTACGCTCAGTCGTTTGACCTTGATGAGGTGTTCATACAGGAGAGTGAACTTAGTAGGAAGTGGCCCCCAACCTGCTACACAAGGCACTTTCAAGAAAGATGGTGAGATTATAAATGAAATATCTCATATGAAATGAAGATTATCCATGAAGACATGAAGCCCTGACTGGCATGAACTGACATATGTAATGAGAACTATAATGTCTATGTACTCCTAATTGGAACACTCATTCGGCAAGACAACTAATTTTGGCATGTACGATGTCGTTTTTTGCACGATAATAAATAGTGGCCCGTCGTTGTGTATGTACAAAAACGCATGCGCTCGTTGATTTTGCTCGTCAGAAGCACTATCAACCAGGAGCGCATTCGGTACGCCTCCTCTACCATGTGTGGACAAGCTCGATACCGATGCCAGAAAAGTCTGTCACAAAAAAAAAAGAAAGAAACGCACATAAAACATGTAAGCGAGGTTCCGAGGCACTAGCGTGCTCGTTCCTGTGTGCCCTACGTTGTCTGCTCGTCCGCGCTGCGTGACGCCACCCGCAGTTGCAAAGCGGAATTCCGCCGTCACAGGAATCTCGGCGCTGGAAGAGAACCGACGCGCGCAAGTAGCCGTGGATTTATGATCCATTCTTGTTCCGTATGTATCACATGTCCGTTAAAAACTGTGTGGCAACGAGAATGACGCGCCGCCATATGCCAACTGCTCTAGCGTGGTCTGTGCGCTTCGGAATAAAGTCAGTTTGTTCAGACAATCACGGTGGTTAGATCCTTCTTTCACTAGCCCGCTGGTTCGCTACAACTAAAAAGAAAATAGGCCAAGGAGAGCGACTTCGACGCAGCGTCTGATAAGTTCGAGGCAACATTTCTTTGAGTTTGAGGAACGAATAAAAATACAGAAAACAGACACTACACATACGAGGCCTTTTTTCTGTATTTTTCTTCGTTCCTCACAACCAAGGAACTGTTGTCTTCATCGAACGCCCGCCAGTTGGCTTGGACACTTCTCATCTGTTCCTGATAAGTTGATTTCCACTGCGGAACCGTAATGCGAAAAAAGATGGGCCATTGGGGCTCTTCGAGAAGTCTCCAGTTGAGCGCCATGATGGTGAGGGTTTTCCGTCCAGTTCTGCGTCTGAAAATTCCACCGTGTTCCGCACCTTGGACAATAACTGAGCGTTGCAACAGACTCCGGCAGCTGCAGGAGACGTCGATAAGGCGGTATTTCCTCGTCATGGAAACTTGTTCGAATATACGAGGGTCTCTAACACAACATGGCCTCCAGTTAGAAGATAGTGGGTGGCGCGTTATATGGCTCGGGGATCAATTGTGCCCTCTGCCTATGTGGAGTGCGTAGCCACTCGACTACATGGAGGAGGATATGCCCATACTCCGGATGGATATACCCGTAATAATTGAGTCATCAGCGAGATAGGGTACCATTAAGTACTCTCTTGGTATTTAGGAGGTGGTGGCCGACGATCACTTACTCTTTGAGGAAGGTCTCGAGGCCTCTTCGACGGTCTTCGATAAAGGTGGTGTCGAAGCGTTTTACTGAGAATCAGGGTGTCGGAGCGAACCGAAAACCTTAACCGAAAACCGAAAAAAACGCTATTTTGGTGCGAACCGGAACGGAATCGGAACCGTATATGTTTTTTTTTCGCTCAGGAGGGAAACCGAAAAATATATTTAACGGTTTTCGGTCCAAGAAAAAACTTCGTCGGTTTGGACTACGGATAGGCGAATGAAACAGACGTCGTGTGCTCTGAAGTCATGTCATGGATACTATACGAGGGTTACGGTTACGGTGGAATGTATGTCGGTATACTATGACCCTTAGGCGCCCTATGTAATGGTTTATCGTTCGCGCACGCACACAGACTTAGAGGTACATGTGACTCTCTACTCTAGCAATGTGCCGTAGTGTTCGTTTTAATTTGATCCCCCCAAACCCTCCTCAACTAAAGAGCGACCCAAAGGGGCTACATAACGACTTCTTTATCGGTAATGTCGCGCAACGCGTCCCTTGTTTGAGAGCAGCTATATATTTACGTATACGTGCGGGCAAGCCCCTGCGAAGTGGTAACTCTTTTGTGGACGGGACACGAAGAAAATTAAACGGAGCCGTCGAGCGCGTTTGTGAGAGAGGGTGTTCCTCGATTTGTGGTCGATTTGTGTGTGTGTGTGTTCCTACGTTGTGTCGTACTCGTGCGGTGGTGCGTGCTGGCTAGACAGTAGCAACAGACATTCGGATGGGACGCGATCGCTGCAACCCAGCAAGAAAGAACTTTACGTATGACATCACGACAAACAAGTCCTTTTGTAGCATGCGCTTCAAGAAAGGAGAAAGCCCATTTGAACAGACAGTAACCTACAGGAACCAGGAGCTACCAATTTCACAGCTGTCTATTAATATTAAATACCATGTATGCGGAATAAACGGGTTTACATTTTGTAACATTGATTTTTTTTGTGGGGATGAATATTACCAGCAGAAGCGGAACCGGTTAAAAACCGGTATGAACCGTTATTTTTTTGTCCGGAGCAGAACCGGTACCGGATCGTTTATGATGTAACCGGAACGAAAAACGTTTCGGTTCGACACCCTGCTAAGAATGTCCGTAATGGTAAGCTCGGGGGCGTCCTAAGAGACGAAGGGTAACCTGTACCATGTACTCAACTTCACGGTTCGCATACATTGAATTTGACTCATACTTGAATTCAATTCAGCACCCAGTGCGCAGGCTGTTAACGGGCATGTAGAGGTAGAGGATAAAGCCAAGGCCGACATGTGGGCACGGGCCTCGTGTTCGTGATTTTGTCAGTTCGGGTGCTTATACTGGTTGTGTTGGCCACAACGTTGGGTACTTCAGTGATGTCCCGCTCCGAAAGATCGCAGAGGGTCAGGTGGTACTTCGAATAGTCGGCACGGATGCTCCTGAGTGCGAATTCGGACTCGGCCTGATCGACAATCACGCCCAATCCCAAAATTCGCGGTCACCCCCCCCCCCCCCCCCGCCGGGGCACTCCGCCACTATGCTCAGCCGCTATGCGGGAAGCGGCTACAGGATGTGAATACAATGGGAGACAGCGTTTATGCCAATTAACAGCAAAACATAATAAAATTTTTAAGATGTAATCGTCTAATAGAGAAGAACACCATGTAAAGAACCCCTGGAGACATGAAAGGCGCTAGCAGAATATAAACCTAGTGCACCCTAGCCAAATGAAATTTAATGCATTGCGCCTATGGGGATTCCGGCGATTTTTGCACAGCGCCCATGTTTAGACTACGATTTTTCGACAAAGACAGTCAAATTCTGGAAATGTCATTGCCTATTTTTGTTCAGTATGTCCTCCAGGCCACATACCAACCACGGCACGATGCGTGACTGTTCATCCTGATGTACCCAGGGCCTTCAAAGTTGCGACTCAGACAGGGTTCCTCTCCAAGGCGCTCGACGGGCTAAGTCCCAGTATTATACACATGCGCTGAGACAGTACGACCGGTACGAAGGAGTTCAATAGGCGGACGGTCATTTTTTCCAGAACTCCAAAGGGCTCACAGAATGGAAAAATTTTGCTTTGAGGGAGAAATACAGAAATGATACCGTTTTGTATTTTATATCGCTTTTATATTAAACAATACAACTTGATAAAACTGCCCATTTCGAGCGCCGTCTTGGGAGCAATTTTGTCAAACGCGACCTCTCAGGGTGCAACATGGGAACAAGATACAGGGTTCAAACCCCGTGATATTTCTTTCACATATACACCCTACCAAATCAACTTAGGACATTTTTGATATTATTGTTATATCAAATTATATTAAGCCCCGAAAGTGATGAAATTGGCCATTTGGCCATTTCAAGTGCCGTTCTGGAAGCGATTTTGTCAAACGCGACCTTTCAAGGTGCAATAGGAGAACAAGGCAAGGGGTTCAAACCCCGTGATATTAATTTCACATATACAATATTATAAAATCAGCTTAAGACACCTTTAATATTATTTTTATATCAAATGATATTAAACTAAGCCCCGAAGTTGACTACATTGGTCACTTGGCCATTTCGAGTGCCGTTTTGGAAGCGATTTTGTCAAACGCGACCTCTCAGGGTACAACAGGGGAACAAGATACAGGGTTCAAACCCCGTGATCTTACTTTCACATATACGTACTACAAAATCAGCTTAGGACATCTTTAATATTATTTTGATATCAAATTATATCAAGCCCCAGAAATGATGAAATTGGCCATTTGGCCATTTCGAGTGCCGCTTTGGGGAGCGATTTTGTCAAACGCGACCTCTCAGGGTGCAACAGGGAAACAAGATACGGGGCTGAAACCCCGTGATCTTACTCTCACATATACTTACTACAAAATCAGCTTAGGATATCTTTAATATTATTTTGATATCAAATGATATTACGCCCCAAAGTTGACGACATTGGTCACTTGGCCATTTCGAGTGCCGTTTTGTGAGCGATTTTGTCAAACGCGACCTCTCAGGGTGCAACAGGGGAATAAGACACAGGGTTCAAACCCCGTGATCTTACTTTCGCATATACACACTACAAAATCAGCTTAGAACATCTTTAATATTATTTTGATATCAAATGATATTACACCCCGAAGTTGACGAAATTGGTCACTTGGCTATTTCGAGTGCCGTTTTGGGAGCGATTTTGTCAAACGCGACCTCTCAGTGTGCAACAGGGGAACAAGATACGGGGTTGAAACCCTGTGATCTTACTCTCACATGTACATACTACAAAATCAGCTTAGGACATCTTTAATATTATTTTGACATCAAATGATATTACGCCCCGAAGTTGACGAAATTGGTCACTTGGCCATTTCGAGTGCCGTTTTGAGAGCGATTTTGTCAAACGCGACCTCTCAAAGTGCAACAGGGGAACAAGATACGGGGTTTAATCCCTGTGATCTTACTTTCACATGTACATACTACAAAATCAGCTTAGGACATCTTTAATATTATTGTTATATCAAATGATATTACACACCGAAGTTGACGAAATTGGTCACTTGGCTATTTCAAGTGCCGTTTTGGGAGCGATTTTGTCAAACGCGACCTCTCAGGGTACAACAGGGGAACAAGATACAGGGTTCAAACCCCGTGATCTTACTTTCACATATACGTACTGCAAAATCAGCTTAGGACATCTTTAATATTATTTTGATATCAAATTATATCAAGCCCCAGAAATGATGAAATTGGTCATTTGGCCATTTCGAGTGCCGCTTTGGGAGCGATTTTGTCAAACGCGACCTCTCAGCGTACAACAGGGGAACAAGATACGGGGTTGAAACCCTGTGATCTTACTCTCACATGTACATACTACAAAATCAGCTTAGGACATCTTTAATATTATTTTGACATCAAATGATATTACGCCCCGAAGTTGACGAAATTGGTCACTTGGCCATTTCGAGTGCCGTTTTGGGAGCGATTTTGTCAAACGCGACCTCTCAAAGTGCAACAGGGGAACAAGATACGGGGTTTAATCCCTGTGATCTTACTTTCACATGTACATACTACAAAATCAGCTTAGGACATCTTTAATATTATTGTTATATCAAATGATATTACACACCGAAGTTGACGAAATTGGTCACTTGGCTATTTCGAGTGCCATTTTGGGAGCGATTTTGTCAAACGCGACCTCTCAGGGTGCAACAGGGGAACAAGATACGGGGTTGAAACCCTGTGATCTTACTCTCACATGTACATACTACAAAATCAGCTTAGGACATATTTAATATTATTTTGACATCAAATGATATTACGCCCCGAAGTTGACGAAATTGGTCACTTGGCCATTTCGAGTGCCGTTTTGGGAGCGATTTTGTCAAACGCGACCTCTCAAAGTGCAACAGGGGAACAAGATACGGGGTTGAAACCCTGTGATCTTACTCTCACATGTACATACTACAAAATCAGCTTAGGACATCTTTAATATTATTGTTATATCAAATTATATTAAGCCCCGGAATTGATGAAATTGGCCATTTGGCCATTTCGAGTGCCATTTTGGGAGCGATTCTGTCAAATGCGACTTCTCAGGGTGCAACAGGGGAACAAGATACGGGGTTGAAACCCTGTGATCTTACTCTCACATGTACATACTACAAAATCAGCTTAGGACATATTTAATATTATTTTGACATCAAATGATATTACGCCCCGAAGTTGACGAAATTGGTCACTTGGCCATTTCGAGTGCCGTTTTGGGAGCGATTTTGTCAAACGCGACCTCTCAGGGTGCAACAGGGGAACAAGACACAGGGTTCAAACCCCGTGATCTTACTTTCGCATATACACACTACAAAATCAGCTTAGAACATCTTTAATATTATTTTGATATCAAATGATATTACACCCCGAAGTTGACGAAATTGGTCACTTGGCTATTTTGAGTGCCGTTTTGGGAGCGATTTTGTCAAACGCGACCTCTCAGGGTGCAACAGGGGAACAAGATACGGGGTTGAAACCCTGTGATCTTACTCTCACATGTACATACTAGAAAATCAGCTTAGGACATCTTTAATATTATTTTGACATCAAATGATATTACGCCCCGAAGTTGACGAAATTGGTCACTTGGCCATTTCGAGTGCCGTTTTGGGAGCGATTTGTCAAACGCGACCTCTCAAAGTGCAACAGGGGAACAAGATACGGGGTTCAATCCCTGTGATCTTACTCTCATATGTACATACTACAAAATCAGCTTAGGACATCTTTAATATTATTTTGACATCAAATGATATTACGCCCCGAAGTTGACGAAATTGGTCACTTGGCCATTTCGAGTGCCGTTTTGGGAGCGATTTTGTCAAACGCGACCTCGCAGGGTGCAACAGGGGAACAAGACACAGGGTTCAAACCCCGTGATCTTACTTTCACGTATACATACTACAAAATCAGCTTAGGACATCTTTAATATGATTTTTATATCAAATGATATTAAGCCCCGAAGTTGACGACATTGATCACTTGGCCATTTCGAGTGCCGTTTTGTGAGCGATTTTGTCAAACGCGACCTCTCAGGGTGCAACAGGGGAACAAGACACAGGGTTCAAACCCCGTGATCTTACTTTCACGTATACATACTACAAAATCAGCTTAGGACATCTTTAATATTATTTTGACATCAAATGATATTACGCCCCGAAGTTGACGAAATTGGTCACTTGGCCATTTCGAGTGCCGTTTTGGGAGCGATTTTGTCAAACGCGACCTCTCAGGGTGCAACAGGGGAACAAGACACAGGGTTCAAACCCCGTGATCTTACTTTCGCATATACACACTACAAAATCAGCTTAGAACATCTTTAATATTATTTTGATATCAAATGATATTACACCCCGAAGTTGACGAAATTGGTCACTTGGCTATTTGGAGTGCCGTTTTGGGAGCGATTTTGTCAAACGCGACCTCTCAGCGTGCAACAGGGGAACAAGATACGGGGTTGAAACCCTGTGATCTTACTCTCACATGTACATACTAGAAAATCAGCTTAGGACATCTTTAATATTATTTTGACATCAAATGATATTACGCCCCGAAGTTGACGAAATTGGTCACTTGGCCATTTCGAGTGCCGTTTTGGGAGCGATTTTGTCAAACGCGACCTCTCAAAGTGCAACAGGGGAACAAGATACGGGGTTCAATCCCAGTGATCTTACTTTCACATATACATACTACAAAATCAGCTTAGGACATCTTTAATATTATTATTATATCAAATTATATTAAGCCCCGGAAGTGATGAAATTGGTCATTTGGCCATTTCGAGTGCCGTTTTGTGAGCGATTTTGTCAAACGCGACCTCTCAGGGTGCAACAGGGGAACAAGACACAGGGTTCAAACCCCGTGATCTTACTTTCGCATATACACACTACAAAATCAGCTTAGAACATCTTTAATATTATTTTGATATCAAATGATATTACACCCCGAAGTTGACGAAATTGGTCACTTGGCTATTTGGAGTGCCGTTTTGGGAGCGATTTTGTCAAACGCGACCTCTCAGCGTGCAACAGGGGAACAAGATACGGGGTTGAAACCCTGTGATCTTACTCTCACATGTACATACTAGAAAATCAGCTTAGGACATCTTTAATATTATTTTGACATCAAATGATATTACGCCCCGAAGTTGACGAAATTGGTCACTTGGCCATTTCGAGTGCCGTTTTGGGAGCGATTTTGTCAAACGCGACCTCTCAAAGTGCAACAGGGGAACAAGATACGGGGTTCAATCCCAGTGATCTTACTTTCACATATACATACTACAAAATCAGCTTAGGACATCTTTAATATTATTATTATATCAAATTATATTAAGCCCCGGAAGTGATGAAATTGGTCATTTGGCCATTTCGAGTGCCGTTTTGTGAGCGATTTTGTCAAACGCGACCTCTCAGGGTGCAACAGGGGAACAAGACACAGGGTTCAAACCCCGTGATCTTACTTTCGCATATACACACTACAAAATCAGCTTAAGACATCTTTAATATTATTTTTATATCAAATGATATTAAGGCTACGGTCTCACGGTAGCCATTTTAAATTTACTTACGGACTTCCTACGGCGGGGCGCCACCGTCGCGGTTTCCGTGGATGACCCCGTTAGGGAGAATCGCGCGTGGGACAGCCGTCCCACGCGCGATTCTCCCGACTGGACCCTTTGACCTTGAGTCTCTTCGTTATGCCGTTGTACCCGGTGTTTATACGTGTGTAGAAGAGAGGATTGTCTCGTAAAAGTCGTGAAACTGTCGTGCAAGACGGTGAGTTGATTTCCGTACTTTCGTGTTTTGAGTAGCACGGGGGTAGCCGCCGCGCGCGTAGCGTGTGACGAAGACTGTGCAAAATATAATATATTCGAGATATATAAAAATATATATCTCAAATGCAAAATGGTCAAACAACCGTCATAAAAAACGGACGCAAATACTAAAAAAGCAGGAAGCAAAAAAGGAGCAAATACTAAATAATTGCAGTCAGCTGTGAAGAGTCTGTTCACGTGCCGATCGGTAGCAGTTTTATCTCAATACAGCTTACAGAAACAGGATTTCTCGAAATGAAGTATGAAATTACCACTTCTGTTGAAACTAGAAGTTCAACTCACAGTACACGCACAAAATGATAAGAAATAAAGGAATGGCATACCCGAAGTAAAATAGGGAAGTCGACAATGTAACCTCTCCGTATTCCACATAGTAGCGGCCGTGACTAGTAGGTGAAGATAACTTTTTTTTCTATTTGGCTGCGATTCGTGTTATCGCTTTGTGAGATGACGAGAGGTGTGATCTTTCGCCACGAAATGTGGTCATTTCATTAGTTTATTTCAGTCGTCTCCATCGCATTACGCGGCGCTGATTGCCCACAGTTTGCCGTGAGACGATCGTTGTATTTGCGAGTAAACGGAGGATCCACCTACAGATTTCAGAGTTCAATCCAAGAAATTGCATTTCCATTGCAAGATAGTTATCGTGCGACGAAAATTCCTCGTAGCAAAATGGATGCGACAGCACTCCTTCCCCTTGCCTACATAATAAACATTTACGGTGGTGCCCCCTCCTTCCATGCTCCGCTTCTTCGTTCAGTTCCTCCACATGTAGAAAACAAAGAAACTAGTCGGAAAGAAAAAGGAAGGAGACAAAGACGCGCGTGCTCTAGGGGAACCGGAAAAAATGTGCCCTCGAGAAACATCCACGTTTGGTACGCGTGGAATTTTTGCGAAATCCCCGGTTGCGATATTGCAGGTCTTGAGGTCCTCCGGCTCAAAATAAATACTAAAATTCCTAACCACATACTAAGGGTTTTTACTTTGAAAGCTCGACCTACTTTCACTTGCGATTTCTCGTAGGGAATACACTGCAATCAATTTCACGTTCGTTGATACAACGTGACACGGGTTCGAATCCTGTCACCAGGTGTGCTCTCTGAGGTTTTCCTTGGGTTTTCCATCGGACTTTCCTGACGAATGTCGGCTCACTTAGCCCTGAAGTCAACCCAGGACGCATACTAGTCCCCTGTGACCCTCCCTCCTGCTGTCCTCTGTCCACGCCTGTACACCGCGTACAGCAATAGTTGTTTCGCAGCGCTGACACGGAAAAACATTTTCTCTGCTAAATAGCACAAATGTGAAGTATCACAGAAAGTAGTACGACGTCCAGTTTCAACAAATCAGGAGAGAAGACGTCATTCGGAATGACCAGGAGCATGTGAAGTTCTTTTTTAGAAGTGCGCAGATCGAAGTGCACGGTGATGTGTAAAGAGGGAAATAAAATGCGGGGGAAAAGCAACAAAATTGACAGACAAAAATATATTTCAATATGTCTAGCGGTATCACATCTCGGGAGCCCCATGACTGTACAGGCCGCATTGTTGCAAGACACAAGGAAGTAAATTCACCAAAACTGACCCACAGCGACTACCTAGGCAAAGAAATGCTATGTGTGAATGGAACTGAGTACGAATAAATTAAGCTACTCGTTGAATAACCGTAATTGGATACGTATACAACATATATTGGAATACAAACATGTACGGTACGTATATGTATGCGTAAGTATAGCGCTTACTCTTTTTTTTTGTTGTTGTTCTCCATGTGCCGGTTCTTTTAAAATACATTCAGTTTAGTAGAAGCATCAATTCGATTTCGAATTCGAACACTGAATTCCATATTTGATTAGGAAATGGAATAGGATATACGATTACTCGCTTCGGTGCTCAAAAATCCAAACATTCACACCGTCCTATATAGTAAAAAGTCAACGTTTGAAGTCAACCAGTCCACGCGTACCAACAGTGAATTTTCCTCAGGGGACATTTTTGCCGGGGACGATTCTTCCAGGGAACACTTCTCCCGGAGACAGTTTTTCTGGGCGCATTTCTTCCGGGGAAATTTTTTCAGGGGACATTTCTTCCTGGACCCGTGCTCCGGGGAAGGGGATTGGCTTATATTATTTTCACTCTGGGCAATAGTATTCACGCCTAGCACTGACAATTGTTTTGTAACAGCCTGCTTTCCGCCCCTAACAGACTTCGCTGTCACAGAAGTTGTCAGTGGCACTGGGAGACCGAAGTTGATTCGTCATGCGCAGCGAAGGGCGCAATTGTTATGATTCGAGCGTATTGTGATAAGTGCAGTTTCATTGTGATAAGTATTATAATAATAACGAATACCGTTCTATGACATTTGATAGCAGGGCTGCTTGTCCGTCGCGTAGCGAAAAGATTGCAACGAGACAGCTGCTGTACGAAATGCCGGAAGCGTTCATTGTACACGCACGCATTGCTTACTAGGGGAAAAATAGGATGCTGCGATTTTTAGTTCTGTACATAACAGTTGTTTCCATCCAAAGCGAATATGTTAGTCTGTGGAAACCTTGCAAGAATGTCAGAAATACAAGCGAAGAGACACTCAAGAGTGGTGGTTCACTTGAAGTGTATTAGTACTAGAAAAAAAAAGGAAACAGAAAACGCTAGCGCTGCATTTTTGCTACTTGAGTTACAAACATCTCCTACAGCTGAGGTAGCACCTGTAGCTCATTTTATAGCTCATTCATGCAGTTATTTATAGACACGCTATAGTGATCCATTTTCCTGTTTTGCTTGTTTTGCTGTGAGCATCCGCTGCGGAGCTCGGCTTCGTATTGGAACAGCTGTTGTAAAACAAAACAGAAAATAAAAAGAATAGAAAACAGACATCAGAGTTTGGTAAGAGCATATATTGTCCAAGATAATATCCAAGCCGAGTTGAACGGCATCACATCCAATGACTGTCCCTGTGGAAAGTTGCAAGGAAAAGTTCGCACCACAGTGGTGATCTGAAAAAGACAAAAATCACAAAAACCTGTCAATTCTCCCATGGGCAGAAATAAAATGTCATGAAGTGAGGTCAGCCACGACAGCTCTACAGACAAAAAAAAAAGAAAGAAAGAAAAGAAAAATTGTCAGTAGAAAGTTGTAGTACAGGTGCTTCTCAGTCTTGCCCCCAGAGCCTCGGCAATGACACCAGGTTTTTGTATCTACTGATGCCTAAGACGATACAAAGGGGGCAAAGACGCTACACTGACCCTCAGCTAGACATGTGTAGGTCGCCAGGTGAACTCAACAGCCGTGTTTACCTACGAGGCAACTGTTGGTGTCCTGCATTTGGACTTACGAAGTCGCAGGGGAAGAAGGCCTCAACAGTTGTGTCTGCCTACGAGGCAACTTTTGGCATCCTGCATTTGGACTTACAAAATCGCAGGGGAAGAAAGCCTCAACAGCTGTGTCTGCCTACGAGGCAACTGTTGGCATCCTGCATTTGGACTTACGAAGTCGCAGGGGAAGAAGGCCTCAACAGCTGTGTCTGCCTACGAGGCAACTTTTGGCATCCTGCATTTGGACTTACGAAGTCGCAGGGGAAGAATGCCTCAACAGCTGTGTCTGCCTACGAGGCAACTTTTAGCATCCTGCATTTGGACTTACGAAGTCGCAGGGGAAGAAGGCCTGAACAGCTGTGTCTGCCTACGAGGCAACTTTTGGCATCCTGCATTTGGACTTACGAAGTCGCAGGGGAAGAAGGCCTCAACAGACGTGTCTGCCTACGAGGCAACTTTTGGCATCCTGCATTTGGACTTACGAAGTCGCAGGGGAAGAAGGCCTCAACAGACGTGTCTGCCTACGAGGCAACTTTTGGCATCCTGCATTTGGACTTACGAAGTCGCAGGGGAAGAAGGCCTCAACAGACGTGTCTGCCTACGAGGCAACTTTTGGCATCCTGCATTTGGACTTACGAAGTCGCAGGGGAAGAAGGCCTCAACAGCTGTGTCTGCCTACGAGGCAACTTTTGGCATCCTGCATTTGGACTTACGAAGTCGCAGGGGAAGAAGGCCTCAACAGCTGTGTCTGCCTACGAGGCAACTTTTGGCATCCTGCATTTGGACTTACGAAGTCGCAGGGGAAGAAGGCCTCAACAGCTGTGTCTGCCTACGAGGCAACTTTTGGCATCCTGCATTTGGACTTACGAAGTCGCAGGGGAAGAAGGCCTCAACAGCTGTGTCTGCCTACGAGGCAACTTTTGGCATCCTGCATTTGGACTTACGAAGTCGCAGGGGAAGAAGGCCTCAACAGCTGTGTCTGCCTACGAGGCAACTTTTGGCATCCTGCATTTGGACTTACGAAGTCGCAGGGGAAGAAGGCCTCAACAGCTGTGTCTGCCTACGAGGCAACTTTTGGCATCCTGCATTTGGACTTACAAAGTCGCAGGGGAAGAAGGCCTCAACAGCTGTGTCTGCCTACGAGGCAACTTCTGGCATCCTGCATTTGGACTTACGAAGTCGCAGGGGAAGAAGGCCTCAACAGCTGTGTCTGCCTACGAGGCAACTTTTGGCATCCTGCATTTGGACTTACGAAGTCGCAGGAGAAGAAGGCCTCAACAGCTGTGTCTGCCTACGAGGCAACTTTTGGCATCCTGCATTTGGACTTACGAAGTCGCAGGGGAAGAAGGCCTCAACAGCTGTGTCTGCCTACGAGGCAACTTTTGGCATCCTGCATTTGGACTTACGAAGTCGCAGGGGAAGAAGGCCTCAACAGACGTGTCTGCCTACGAGGCAACTTTTGGCATCCTGCATTTGGACTTACGAAGTCGCAGGGGAAGAAGGCCTCAACAGACGTGTCTGCCTACGAGGCAACTTTTGGCATCCTGCATTTGGACTTACGAAGTCGCAGGGGAAGAAGGCCTCAACAGACGTGTCTGCCTACGAGGCAACTTTTGGCATCCTGCATTTGGACTTACGAAGTCGCAGGGGAAGAAGGCCTCAACAGCTGTGTCTGCCTACGAGGCAACTTTTGGCATCCTGCATTTGGACTTACGAAGTCGCAGGGCAAGAAGGCCTCAACAGCTGTGTCTGCCTACGAGGCAACTTTTGGCATCCTGCATTTGGACTTACGAAGTCCCAGGAGAAGAAGGCCTCAACAGCTGTGTCTGCCTACGAGGCAACTTTTGGCATCCTGCATTTGGACTTACGAAGTCGCAGGGGAAGAAGGCCTCAACAGCTGTGTCTGCCTACGAGGCAACTTTTGGCATCCTGCATTTGGACTTACGAAGTCGCAGGGGAAGAAGGCCTCAACAGCTGTGTCTGCCTACGAGGCAAATTTTGGCATCCTGCATTTGGACTTACGAAGTCGCAGGGGAAGAAGGCCTCAACAGCTGTGTCTGCCTACGAGGCAACTGTTGGCATCCTGCATTTGGACTCACGAAGTCGCAGGGGAAGAAGGCCTCAACAGCTGTGTCTGCCTACGAGGCAACTTTTGGCATCCTGCATTTGGACTTACGAAGTCGCAGGGGAAGAAGGCCTCAACAGACGTGTCTGCCTACGAGGCAACTGTTGGCATCCTGCATTTGGACTTACGAAGTCGCAGGGGAAGAAGGCCTCAACAGCTGTGTCTGCCTACGAGGCAACTTTTGGCATCCTGCATTTGGACTTACGAAGTCGCAGGGGAAGGAAGGCCACAACAGACGTGTCTGCCTACGAGGCAACTGTTGGTGTCCTGCATTTGGACTTACGAAGTCGCAGGGGAAGAAGGCCTTAACAGCTGTGTCTGCCTACGAGGCAACTTTTGGCATCCTGCATTTGGACTTACGAAGTCGCAGGGGAAGAAGGCCTCAACAGCTGTGTCTGCCTACGAGGCAACTTTTGGCATCCTGCATTTGGACTTACGAAGTCGCAGGGGAAGAAGGCCTCAACAGACGTGTCTGCCTACGAGGCAACTTTTGGCATCCTGCATTTGGACTTACGAAGTCGCAGGGGAAGAAGGCCTCAACAGACGTGTCTGCCTACGAGGCAACTTTTGGCATCCTGCATTTGGACTTACGAAGTCGCAGGGGAAGAAGGCCTCAACAGACGTGTCTGCCTACGAGGCAACTTTTGGCATCCTGCATTTGGACTTACGAAGTCGCAGGGGAAGAAGGCCTCAACAGCTGTGTCTGCCTACGAGGCAACTTTTGGCATCCTGCATTTGGACTTACGAAGTCGCAGGGGAAGAAGGCCTCAACAGCTGTGTCTGCCTACGAGGCAACTTTTGGCATCCTGCATTTGGACTTACGAAGTCGCAGGGGAAGAAGGCCTCAACAGCTGTGTCTGCCTACGAGGCAACTTTTGGCATCCTGCATTTGGACTTACGAAGTCGCAGGGGAAGAAGGCCTCAACAGCTGTGTCTGCCTACGAGGCAACTTTTGGCATCCTGCATTTTGACTTACGAAGTCGCAGGGGAAGAAGGCCTCAACAGCTGTGTCTGCCTACGAGGCAACTTTTGGCATCCTGCATTTGGACTTACGAAGTCGCAGGGGAAGAAGGCCTCAACAGCTGTGTCTGCCTACGAGGCAACTTTTGGCATCCTGCATTTGGACTTACGAAGTCGCAGGGGAAGAAGGCCTCAACAGCTGTGTCTGCCTACGAGGCAACTTTTGGCATCCTGCATTTGGACTTACGAAGTCGCAGGGGAAGAAGGCCTCAACAGCTGTGTCTGCCTACGAGGCAACTTTTGGCATCCTGCATTTGGACTTACGAAGTCGCAGGGGAAGAAGGCCTCAACAGCTGTGTCTGCCTACGAGGAAAATTTTGGCATCCTGCATTTGGACTTACGAAGTCGCAGGGGAAGAAGGCCTCAACAGCTGTGTCTGCCTACGAGGCAACTGTTGGCATCCTGCATTTGGACTTACGAAGTCGCAGGGGAAGAAGGCCTCAACAGACGTGTCTGCCTACGAGGCAACTGTTGGCATCCTGCATTTGGACTTACGAAGTCGCAGGGGAAGAAGGCCTCAACAGCTGTGTCTGCCTACGAGGCAACTTTTGGCATCCTGCATTTGGACTTACGAAGTCGCAGGGGAAGAAGGCCTCAACAGCTGTGTCTGCCTACGAGGCAACTTTTGGCATCCTGCATTTGGACTTACGGAGTCGCAGGGGAAGAAGGCCTCAATAGACGTGTCTGCCTACGAGGCAACTTTTGGCATCCTGCATTTGGACTTACGAAGTCGCAGGGGAAGAAGGCCTCAACAGACGTGTCTGCCTACGAGGCAACTGTTGGTGTCCTGCATTTGGACTTACGAAGTCGCAGGGGAAGAATGCCTCAACAGCTGTGTCTGCCTACGAGGCAACTTTTGGCATCCTGCATTTGGACTTACGAAGTCGCAGGGGAAGAAGGCCTCAATAGACGTGTCTGCCTACGAGGCAACTTTTGGCATCCTGCATTTGGACTTACGAAGTCGCAGGGGAAGAAGGCATCAACAGTTGTGTCTGCCTACGAGGCAACTTTTGGCATCCTGCATTTGGACTTACGAAGTCGCAGGGGAAGAAGGCCTCAACAGCTGTGTCTGGCTACGAGGCAACAGTTGGCATCCTGCATTTGGACTTACGAAGTCGCAGGGGAAGAAGGCCTCAACAGCTGTCTGCCTACGAGGCAACTGTTGGCGTCTTACATTTGGACTAAGTCACAGGAAGAAGCAATACAGCTACACTTTGTGCAGATGCATCAGAGTGGGAGGTTCAATTTATCACAGTTAGAGGAGGGCCTGGCTTCCTTGTGGACTTCTTCTGCAGCTTTCTGTCGAGGTTCTCCTTATGATTCTGGATGGCAGCCATGATGCACTTGGGCTCCCTCAATGGCATGCTCCTTGTCTCCCGGGGGTCCACAATTTCTGGCAGCATACAATCCATGTAGAATGGAAGAAGGAAAGGTTCCATCTTCTTTGCCCAGAAGTCGTCATCCCTCATTATTCGTTCAACGTGAATGCCTTGTTGTGTGCACACAATAAAGTCGCAGAACGCAGGCTTTGTGATGTGCAACTGGCCTTGTATCTAGTAATAGTAGTCATGCCCTTGATGAAAAGCCAATTTTTCCTGGAACTTTCGTGGGTTAAGTGCTTTTGCTGCTGCTTCGGGAGCAATGTCCTTCTTTGATGCAGGGCATTTCACTTCCACAATCCCAGTATCTTGAACTATGCCATCTGGGGATGCGGCCAGGAACCCGTACTCCAGATCAACAAACAATCCACATTTCTGCACGCTGCAATTTCGCTGTGCTTCATACAATCTGATGGCAACATCCTCATTCTGCTTTACATACTCTGTAGCACTTGTAGAGAATGGCCTTGGGTACACGAGCTGCTTCACAAGGTTGCTACTAAGCGTGGTGCTCCTCCTTTTACAAACTTTACCGAAGTTTGAAGACGACAATCGGTTCTTGCGCTCTATCATCCATACCAAGTTTGCTGCCTGTCCTCTGGTGCGAACTTCAATTTCATCCCTCTCCTGGGACCCCACCTGGAGAGCTGACAGCACTGCTGATGACTTCTCCTCATACTGAATTGGCGACATATCTGGCTGCTGGCAGTACTCCCCGTAGTGTGCATTAGACATAGCCTCACTTTTGTTCCTCTTCTTTGGTTTTGGACCGCCGCTAAACTCTGCCTCCAGTCGCCGTTTCCTGGCAGTTGCTGTTCTCTTTGCTTGTTCTCTCGTTGCGATGAATTTCTTCACTGACGCAGAAGGGCTCTTGTCTGTAATCTCTCTGACTGCAATGCCTTGCCATGATGGCCCATACTGGTAGTTGAGTGCTGCACCATAGCATCTGCGTTGGTAAGAGCCCCTCTGACTCCTGTTTACTTGCTTACCGCCCGAGAATTTTGCCACCAACAACGTGACATTTTCAGCGAGGTTGCTTGTGTCATTGGTAATGAGGCGGCCTGCCTTGTCAGCAATTATGTTTGCGGCAGAGAGGAGTTTCGTCTGGAAGACATATGGCAGTGTACTGAAGATCTCGGTTCCTTTCGTTCCATCACAGAAGAAGTCTTTGCACTTTTCATGGAAGCCGTACACGTGCTTTGGGCCATCGATGAGGTCTGCCTGAAGTTGTCTGGTGAGCTGCCATTGAAATGCTTCCTTCTCACTGTTTGTGCCATGGAACTTCTCAAGCCCTTGTGCGTAGTGAGATACTGCCTTTCGAGCACCATTTGAAATACGTTTCAAACGTGGAACAGTAAGAAGCTTCTGGTTTTCTGAGTTTTCTCCACGGAGCTGGTATAGCCTGCTTGTGTAGTTTCTCACAACATGGTTTGCACACTCGTTCTTCTGTACCAGGTATCCATACGGTACTTGCGTCATCACTTGATGGTAAACTGAAGAATCTCCATCCCCGACTAGTGTCCTGTACTGGAGCCCATGAGCCTGCTCACTGACCTGGAAGCCGTGAACAATAATGTCAGCTTCCATCGCAGTCGAGGCCTTGTCCCAGTTCTTGTAGCACTTGTGTGACGGGACACCAGCATCTTTTAGCTTGTGGTATTCGCAATAGCTGCAGAACTTGTTGCGCACACCTAAGTGCAGGATCTTCTTAGTTCTCGCTCCGATGATACCAGCAAGACCCGAAGAAGCTGAGTATCGGTGGCCGTGGCTTCTGTGTGACCAACCACCGTCAACGATGACCTTAGTGTGCACCGTTGTCCCATCTTCACAAACATCCCCAGCTTCTAGTGCAAGCTCCTTTTCCTCCTTCCCAGCAAGGATGATGGACTTCATGAGAATTGCCTACCAGTGCTGAGCATCCCAATGTGGCAAACGATGCTCTGGTAGCATAGCTCACCCTTCTCAAATTACTCTTTGTGCAGTGCCAATTACAATTAGGCTGCTAGAATTACTGGGAAATCCAAACAAAACCACACATTCAACGATATATTCCTGCCTACATTGATGATTAGTAGTCATTGTGTCGTGTGCACGATGGCCTTGTTCATCACAAAAAAGAACCCGAAACCATCTGGGGCCAACACTGAACAAGTATGCATCTGTCTCACTCGAGCAAGGACAACAGAAAATCAACATTTTGTTACGTACCTCTCCCAGTGCTTCCTCTCTTCTCAGGAATGCTCCCTTGCTCATTGTGGGCACACGACTCCTCAAAGTTGGAGAATCCAGATCCAATGGTCATGAAGGCCCAGACAGCAGCATCGTTGACTCCCATCATCTTTTCTTCAGCCACCAGAGATGTGGGTTCCGGGACAGGGTCAGTAGTGATCTTCTTCACTTGGCCACACCCACTGCACTTGTACGTAAACTCAGAGCACAGCCCAACCTTCCTTTCCTCCTGAAATGTGAACCGCTCTCCAAATATCTCTGGACAAAGTTCTCCTCCATCTCACGGAAACTCTTGATGAAATGTGCTGGGGAAACTAGCCTCCGACCCAGAATTCTGTCCTCTTCATGTTGTACAGGAGCGTTCACTTCCACGGGAAGGTCCGGCAGATCTTCCTCACCCGCAGAACAAAATGCAGATCCAGGATGTGATGTCTGAGGATCCTGGGCTGTGTCATTGGCAATGCTGTACAGAGTGCCTGGCGGTGTCTCTGAAGGGCGGTGCTCCGATCCCTCTACTTCCGTGCAATCACTGGCCACGGATAGGTCACGTGTGAACGGTGATTCCTCCAAGGCACCATCAGACAGCTGCAGAGTGTCAGCTTGGTTGTCACCAATTGTCACATGAGCCTTGAGTCTGAAAACCATAGCATTGTCAATAGAGCGCTGGTCATCAAAACATTCACTACTCGTGCAATTTTGCGGGAAACATGCCTCTTCAGTGGAAATATGCATTAACGTACAGCACAAGCATTTAAAATCGCTGTAATCAACCCAAACGCGCCGTGGGTAGTGTTACAGCAAGAGTAACGCGAACAGCCAGCTGGGTTACACCACGAGTAACGGGAAATGCTACTAGCCAAATATAATCGGCCAAGATTGTCAACTAGCGACGACAGCATTGTTGCATTACTTTCCTGCTTTATTTCCAAATTTGCTGCTTTCTTAAATTCTGGTTTATTTTAGGAAATTGTCGACAGACGCATGTACACGGTGTGTAAGTGTCTGATCGTTGGTAAGTTGCCAAAGCAAAACGAGACACCCTAACTTGACCGCCACGCAGATAAAATAAGTAATAAGTAACTAATAAGTAATAAGTAATAAGTAATCTAACCGACCCTCATGCTAACAGAATATGTCATCACACACAACGTCTACTAACACACTCGTATGAAATGGCTTGCTGTTCGCGTTGCTCGTGGTATAAGGTCAGTCACCACGAAAGACGCCAAGCAAAAAGAATAACAGAAAAGTTCATTTGCATGAAAATTTGCGGCCTAGGTATCAATACCATTCGCATGACCTTCATTCTGAAGTGGTCTTTTTGAACGGAAAGGAACGAATATGCTTACCGTCGTTTCTTCCGGAGCAGTCGGCAATGCGCTTTGCTGGACTTTCCACGGGCATAACATCGATTCCTTTGGTTCGTACCCAGTAAACCATATACGTCCCAGTGACATCTGCGAGATATCCCATTTTGGATATAAGAATATCCCAGGGAGCACCCTGCAGATCCCCAGGATACCCAGGGGAGATCCAGGAGACCAGGATTTTGGCACTTTTTGTAGATCCCAGGAACATCCCAACGACGTCGGCATAAGACTTTTGGGCCAATATGGGATGTTACTTATAATTGCTTTTCAAATGCAAGAAATTTTATTCTAGGTTCCGCGCCATACTTTTGCTTGATACATTAGAAGTGACGACGACACGGTGATATACCTACCAAACATATGTGAAGGGTGTTTAAAGGTGCTCCCACCCTAAAATAAGGGCAGTCTCTCTTTTTGACCCCTCGACCGCGTACGCGGATTTGGAGAGAAACCAGAGCATTCACAATAGCATATGTTGCCGAAATGAACAGAGCATATACTGAAATACAAATTGTTGTGCGCGTTTATTATAAGACATTCGGGCGTAAGTCATTTGTAACGGTGAGGGGGTGTGTCTTTGCAATTAACTCTTGTATCTGCAGATTCAAGAAATAACCAATAACGTATTCCTTCCTATCTAATATTGTGTTTTCAATTCAGGCTATTGTCTATAATGTGATTACCTGCTGAGTGGAAGCGCAAAAGTGATCGAATTCCTCCGTTGCTTGTCGGGTGTTACGCACAGATAAATATGTTGTTACGGCCAGCAGAACGCGATCGATAGATATATAACGATTTTACCTGTTCCCCCATATCTAGTTAACGTTCACAGAAGTTTGTGCTTGCTCTGAGCACAAGAAAAACGTTGCCGTCGAAACAACATGCCAGTTATCACATGTTTACTCGTATATCCCGGCAGATATACGTTATACGCGTATGTTATACGTTATGTTATACGCAGATATATATATTCCACAGATACCCCTGGGATCTGCAGGCTGCTTATTTTGAAACATCCAAAGCGCGATATCCTACAGACGTATCTGGGACATCTGTTATTTATTAGATAAGACAGATACGCGATTGTTGTCGTGGGATGTTCCACAGATATCACATGGATGTCCAGATATTTAGGACCTTCACGACCTTGTAGGGATATCCCAGGGATATTAGTGGTTTACTGGGTACTTGGACACGGCATTTTCCTTCTTTTCTGGGTGCTGTCTACACACCCAACGGAGAATAATGCAACTCCTCAGCACGACATTCAGCCAAACGGACACAACATAACCGTACGATCAACAAAAATACACGCGGCAGGAACCTGCGTATACGGAATCACGCACGGGGCCAACGTTTCGTAAGTCAGGGAGGTCAGAGAACTGCTACGTGATCACGGGATCACCACATACGAACCCGTGCCATCTCTCGGCAACCTCTTGCAACGCGAAGCTGCCGCTGGTTTCAAACGCGTACGGCAGGTTGCGCTAGTCACCACATTTTCTGCGTTTCTGTGTATTTAGGTGTGCGATTTTGAACCACGCTAGTTTATTTATTTTTCTTTCATTTGCGATAAAAGTTTGGACATCACTCCTGCTGATAATTACCCGCCCGCTGATCATATTTTCAGCCGAGAATAAGTACAGAATAGCCTTTTATGGCAAGTGTAAAAGTAGCGTTTTTTTCTTAAATTTGATAGGGAATAATCAATTAATGACGCTTTACGCGAGTAAAAACGTTCTTGACTTTCCTTTGCATACTGTGCAACGTCACTTTGAAAAAGGATTGACGGCGCTATCTCTTTTCGTGTTCGCATCATCCTTGACTCAAAAACACCAAAAATGGAAGATATGGTCGTCCTTCTCGCTTTATAACGCCACAGCTGATCATCACATAAACAAACGAGTTCTTGGCTTAGCTTACCCAAAGAACAAGCTTTCCAACGGTACCAACATATTTCACGTAAGTTGCCGAGAAGCCGCGTAACCTATGACTGAAAATGACACTTTTCGGGTGATGAGTGGGACCGTAGCCTTAAGCCCCGAAGTTGACGACATTGGTCACTTGGCCATTTCGAGTGCCGTTTTGGAAGCGATTTTGTCAAACGCGACCTCTCAGGGTGCAATAGGGGAACAAAATACGAGGGGCTCAAACGTCCGATGTTATTTTTGTTTTTTGTTTTTTGCTGAAATTTTTTGTGGCGGTCCACTTTGATGCGCACGACACAAATGCAAAAGATTTCGATCCCAAAGCTAAACACTTCTCCGCTGGGTGCCTCCAAACTTCAGCGGAATGCGCGAAACGTCGCTCCATGTGCGCGGCGCTTGCGTGCCAACCCTTCAACGGATCGGGAAAATTGTAACGGGGTGCGCTTTGACGATTGCTGCGCTGCGCCGAGATCAAGACCGCTATTCCTCGGTAATGCTTGGAAGCTGAATACTCGTGATGCTGCAGAAAAGCATGCACTTATGTGGACCATATGAGCATGTTTCCGCAATATCAGCATTGTTATCTTCGAGATCTTCGCGGCGGCTACTGTCTGGTGCACTTTCCGTCGTGAAGTGAAAATGCGAACTGCACAGCGCCTCAGATTTGGGTGTCAGCGTGACTAACCTCGGCGTCGCCATAACTTGCACGATGCCACGAAGTCTGTGTTCGACACGTTCAAGCGTGACATCTGTACCTTTTGACTTTTCTTTTTTCATCACACGCACCTATATGACATCAGAAGCGTGGAACAGCCAAGTGTTGTGGGGGAAAGGAGCGACCGGAACCCGGAAACCTCACGTGCGGCGTGGCTCCTACACCGCTCTAGATAAAAAAAATTGTATATTCGTAACAAGGAAAAACAGCCTCAAAATATTTTATTCCTGCAAACTAGAGGCATTGATCTACACTGTGATACCAAGCTTGAGGTTCTAGACCGCCCAGCAGTTAGCTTTTTTGTCTTCTCTACTTAAGCATTTTTGCGAAAGAAAAGATGGATTTTTTATTAAAGATGGCTATGCCTAGGGATTTGCAAAAAAATACCCTAATGTCAACACAGTGGGGATGAAACGAAAAAAAAAAAAAAAGAAATTCGATATGTAATACGTAACGTGTGATAAAACATCATCAATATTGCAGGAAGGGAGTTGCCTCAGGACAGAAGCCGCCATATATTTCGAACAGAGACTGTTCTTCTGGGCACCGTCCTCATCATTGGCATGGTATTTAAAGGGTTAGGTGTGACGTGTTTAAAGGTTCATGCGAATTGTGGGTCAACAGCCCGGAGGGAAGAAAGGGTCCGTACGGGCTTCTACGGCCGGAGTGAATGGCTGCTTTGTTAGAGTGTGGAGGGGATTATGTGAACGTAGTGATCTAGGCTGCAGACCGGTTACAGAAAAATGGAAGGTTCACGAACACGTGGACGAAACGGGACAACAGGCAAGAATTGGCAAGCATAGCGAAAGATAAGGAGGTTAGTGGTTACGTACGTAGAAGCCCGTATGGACCCTTTCTTCCCTCCGGGCTGTTGACCCACAATTCGCATGAACCTTTAAACACGTCACACCTAACCCTTTAAATACCATGCCAATGATGAGGACGGTGTCCAGAAGGAGAACAGTCTCTGTTTGAAATATCAGCGGCTTCTGTCCTGAGGCAACTCCCTTCCTGCATCTCTACCGGTTCGCTGGATTTCTACCCATCAATATTGCAGGTTTTTTGCAACATTGATAGTCGTTCTTCTTTGATGTTTTATGTTCAAAATGGCTAGAAACGCCGCTCGCAAGTAGACATACCCTTCTCTAAGCGCATTCGTTAAAATTGTCCCGATCCGATGAAGGGTTGCCACGCAAAGGAAGCGAGGTTTAGCGCATTGCGCGGAAGTTTGGATCCACCTAGCGGAGAAGCGGCCACCGCCCCCGGACATTTGAGCTTGAATGAGTCGGGGCGAAAACTCTGTTGCTCACTGGCTAATTATATAGTATGTATATATTTAATCATTGTCTCTACTTATCTGTCTTGTGGCTATTTACTCTGGTGCACCATTGGAACTTTCACTTGGCAAAATCGCGGACGTGCATGTTCGGCAGAGACGCAAAGTGACCACTCCTAAAATTTTCGGTTGTATAATCATAGCTTTGTCTTCCGGGGTCGTTAGTTTCGAAGTTCGTAATATCGTCTACTGAACTTCAGTGTGTCAATAATACACTGAACATAGATTTGCATTAAAGAGAGGCCTTTATTTCAGCAACGAAAATGACTACACAGACATAAGTATATGTACATTGTTTATGAACGCCATATGGTACGTCTAGTTAACATTGATTAGTAAAAAAAAAAAAAAAACTGATGACATTTCATGTACAAGAAAGGTAATGAAAGCTGACGATCGTCAGATTGTCGCGTCATACGCCGAAAACATGATATGCACAAATAATGCAGCAGTTGAAACAAACGCAATGGAAACACACTACGAGGTATATACAATAAGTACACAGCGAAATCAATGGCGCAGAACCAATATACGAAAGCACAACACATATATAAGTTAAATGCACACAAACACAGTCATTCGAATAACACTGCAAAACATCTTGTTGAACACAGAGTGGGATGTCTTGCTTCAGGACTTGGTACACTTGACCCCGCGACTAGTTCTGCGACTGCAGTGCGGTCCGAAGCATTTTACGGAGTGCAAAGCTAGATTTTACTGATGTGTTAATTCCCAACGCCCTGAGTTCTGTCCTAATTTCCCCAGGACTCATGCTGTCTACATCGAAATTTCTGGCTGCTATTTCTGTGCTAGTCAGCCGCTGTCTCTTTGTTCTGGACACCACTATACCGCCCTCTTGCCAGTATTCCTTATCAGCTTTTTATACGCTCGTCGCTCTCTCTCGTAGTGAAGATTTTCTGCGCGTTTGGCAAGTTTCAGCACGTCTCTTGCAGCGTCCCATTTATTTGATTTTTGGTGATGAACCCTTTCCGGACATCATTTTTTTCTTCGATGCCTTGGCTGGAAAACCAACCCAAACAGCTGAATTTTGAGTGCTTATTCGAGGCGTGATGAGTTAAAATATGAATGTAAGGGATAACGTACTTTGCACCGTACCCCTTTCTTGCAGTGCTTCCGAGTTCAACAAACAGTCGGGGGAACTCAGTTGCTTGACTCTGTACATTCATACCTCTCGTATCTCTTTCGATCACATTAAGCAGTTCACTTAATGTTTCCCATAGCTTTAGCACCCTGGTTTCCGTGTCCGAGAGCAGGCGGCCTCTCAACCTATCCGGTAGTTTTTCTAACAATATGGTTGCGTCAACCCCCGTCAGAGATGCAAAATCTTTTCTATTCTGCCCTTCGTTCTCCGCAGAGATGGAAACCCGGACACCGCATTCACCCACAACGGTTTCGAATGCTTCGACATATTTCTCTTCTCGGGACCCTCTTTGCACACTTAGTTTGCTGTCCATGTCTTAGAACTCCCTTAGCACATTATCAAAAAGTCTGTCGAACACTCTCATCCTCATATGAAGGACGTCGGGAACTATGTTGTAAGGCTCAATCTTTAGTAAGGGCACAAACTGTACCCCATTTCGTAAGTTGTCGCAATCGTCTCCATGGTTTTCAGGGTACGCGCGAGAGGGGGCTCGTTAAAAACGTGCACAGGCTCGCGATAATCCCCCCGCTGAGATTGAGAAGCCGTGCAAAATGGACACGGAAAAGCTGAGGAGGCAGACTCCATCCCTAATACTGTTAAGAGAAACTTTAAGTCTGCGCCGAGACAAACATTCAGTGGTACAAACACGTTGTCAATGTTCATGCCGGTGGTTTCCACAAGCTCATTTATTTCCGAAATGACATTTGCGAATGCCATTCTTAGCATGAAATACTTTTCTGGCATGTCTGCTAGCGCTAGGATGCGATGTTTTTTTGTGACCTTGTGGATTACCTGTGCATTCGAGCACTACATAGGATAAAATTGTCCACGACGCCTTTTTGCTGATGCGGCTACCGTCTCCTAGTTTCACTGTAAGCGTTCCTGATCTGCTGATTTCCTCTACCGTTTTGCGTTCCTTCTTGCATTTTTCAAGTATTACGTGTTTTAAGTCTTCTACGAAAGAGACCTGTGATCCGACACATTGTCCTGGTGTTTCTGCCACTTCTATGAGATTGTCTACACTTTGGCGATATTCATTAATAAGATTGAAGGATGGGAGACCTTGCAAGCGGTGGGAAAGCTCTTGCCAAAACACATTACTCACGTAATGATCGTCCAGTAGTGCGGTAATATCTCCGATTAGATCCCTGTCAGCGGGGTCGAGATCGGAAAGCTTCCCTACTTTTTGTCCCCTGTATGATTTCTTCAAATCTCGAGACACTGATACTTTACTTTCTGAGAAGGTGAGCTTGTGCTCGATGCCTTTAATGTCTTCGAGTATGATGTCTTCGAGTGAGAGACCGTACTGAGAAAGCAGATCATCTAGTGTCGTTTGCATTTTCCCTCCACATTTAGCAAGCTGTCTACGGTCTGTCCTTGTGCTTCCTTCACAGATTTTACCTCCGCCGTTGGAAGGTGAATCACTCGCGGATGGCGAGGGGGGTGCATATCGGGACACTTGCGCAAGTGGCACTTCATGGGGTGAATTTTTGAGCTCAGCTATCTCGGCCCTTAAAGGGACCGAAAAGTGAAAAATAACCCCTATATTTTGGCCCACCATCCTGCACATTATCATTGTTTGGTAACACAGAGAAAGCGTTACCTCACAAATCGGAATATGTTTTTACGTATAAATATTTTGAAGGTTGCCGGAACATGGACGGTGCTGCCAACAAACGGCAAAAAAGAGTAACTTCGGTTTCAGGTCCAGGGCGTCCGGGATTGGTCAACCTGTACCACGTGACAATTAGTTTCTAGAGGACAAAGTTCACACACATTATCCTTATAACTAAACGTCGTTTTAAAAATGACGTTCACTTCCAGGCATTTGAAGAACATAGTCTCTATACTAATAAAACATTCAGCTACGACGCGCCGTGCCGTTTGCAAGGCCGTCTGCAAGGCCGTCTGTGTTATCGCGCTTATTGTCTACGCCGTGGGTGGGCATACCGGCAGCGCGAAGCATAAAGTGAAAGTCTGTGAAAGTAATCAAATCATTTGTCTGTCACTGTTGTGTCACGTATTTACGAATGCCTGGTGTACGTTGTAGGAAGGGAGTTGCCTCAGGACAGAAGCCGCCGATATTTCGAACAGAGACTGTTCTTCTTCTGGGCACCGTCCTCATCATTGGCATGGTATTTAAAGGGTTAGGTGTGACGTGTTTAAAGGTTCATGCGAATTGTGGGTCAACAGCCAGGAGGGAAGAAAGGGTCCGTGCGGGCTTCTACGGCCGGAGTGAATGGCTGCTTTGTTAGGGTGTGGAGGGGATTATGTGAACGTAGTGATCTAGGCTACAGACAGGTTACAGTTAAATGGAAGGTTCACGAACACGTGGACGAAACGGGACAACAGGCAAGAATTGACAAGCATAGCGAAAGATAAGGAGGTTAGTGGTTACGTGGGGAAAATTCCAGAACAAGCAAGTTTTTTTTTTTTTAAATAATATTTGTAATACAAAGTTGTGGCATGCAATTAAGAATGCAGAAAGCAGTGGCCATGCGGAACATAACAGATGATAATGGGGGTAAAAGGGAAAAGCATATTTTGTGAAGTGTTTCTAGGGTGCCTTGTGATTTGTTGATACCGGACGGGTGAAGAGCGTTGAACTTGTATATGAGATAAGACTCCCTATCACGTCTGTCACGTGTGGATCTAAACCCGGTTTCTAGAATATATAGTTTAATGTTGTCAAAATTGTGACCAGGAACGTTAAAGTGTTCGGCGACTGCTTTGGGGAGTTTGTTGGACGTGTCGGTTCTGTGTCCGGTAAGGCGGTTGTTCATTTGTTGGCCGGTTTCACCAATGTATTGCATAGAGCAGTCGCCGCATTCAATGCAGTATATGACATTGGAGCTTGTGCATGTGAATGCGTGGTTAACGGGGTGGGTGTAATTGCTCGCAGTGCTTTTGATGGAGTTAGCGTGTTGAACGTGCTTGCATGTTTTGCAGCGCTGGAGGTTGCAGGGCCGTGTTCCCGTGTACGGGGCGCTCGTTTTGCTGATTTTGGCATTGACCAAGGAGTCTGCTAGGTTTTTTGCGCGTCGGTATGTCACCTGTATGGGATGGGTGAATATATTGCTAAGTCGGTCACTGCTTTGGAGGAGGGGCTCGTACTTCTGTAGAATGGCTTTGATGTTTGGAAGTGCGTTGGAATATCTTGTGATAAAGCTTAGTTGGCACGCGTCAGGATTTTTTCGGTTTTCCAGAACCTCGTTTCGATCGAGTGTGAGTGCCTTGCGACGGAATTCGGTTAGGAGGGAGTCTGGATAGTCCCTTTGGGCAAGTGTACTGCAGAGTTCGTCAAGCTTCTCAGCGTAATCTGTGTCGTTTGAACAAATTCTGCGTAGTCTTACACTCTGCCCATTAGGAGTTCCAACCTTACAGTGGCGCGGGTGGTGACTCTTGAAGTGAAGGTATTGTTGTTTGTCCGTTGGCTTTTTGTACAGGGTTGTGATGAGGTTGCCGTTGTCTAGTGATATTGTGGTGTCGAGGAAGTTAATTAAGTGAGTTGACTGTTGTGATGTGAACTTTATGGTGCTATGCGCGGTGTTCAGTAGATCTACGAACTTTTGAAATTCATGTTCCCCGTGTTCCCATATTATCAGTATATCATCGATGTATCGAAGGTACACAGTGGGTTTTAATGAGAGGGCGCTGAGAACTTTGTTTTCCAAGAAACCCATGAATATATTTGCGTATGTGGGTGCAACAGGTGTGCCCATACTTGTACCGTGTACTTGTAGGTAGTATTCGCCATTGAACTCGAAGTAGTTCAGTTTAAGGACCAAGTCCATTAGAGCGAGTATGGTTTCCGTGTCTTTTCTGATGTTTGTTGTAGAAAGGGTATTGCAGAGGGCTGCGATTCCGTCGTTGTGTGGGATGTTAGTATACAGTGATATCACATCCAGCGTGGCTAGTATTGTGTCCCTACCAAATGTACGAGTGTTGTTTATATCTCTGATTATTCTGAGGAGGTGGGGTGTGTCTTATACATGCGATGGCAGTGTTGTCGGAATATGGTTTAAATAGTGGTCCAGGAATTTCGAGAGTCTTTCTGTTGGTGTGTTGTTATTAGATACAATTGGCCTGCCGGGGATGTCAGCCGTATAGAGCTCGTTGGCGTGTACCTTGTGGATTTTGGGCAGTAAATAGAAACGACCTGCGCCTGTGTTTGATGGGGTGAGATATCTGAGGTCATCACGTGTGATGAGCTTTCGTTCGTGGAGGTCCTGTATGGTATGAGTTATTAGCGCCGTGTACTCCTTTGTTGGGTCATGGTCCAGTTTGAGGTAGTGTTGTGTATTGTTGAGTTGCCTATGAGCTTCAGAAATATATTTATCTGTGGGCCAGATGACGATACTCCCACCCTTATCTGCGGGCTTGATAATGATGTCATCTCTGTCAGCTAGCCCTTTGATGATGTCACGCTGTGTTTTAGTGAGGTTGTGACCACGCGAGCTTTGGGAGATACTGCGAAGGATGTCGTTGCTTACGTGTTTAATGTACAGGTCTAATGCGGGTTCTCGGCCGTGATTTGGTGTCCAGGTTGATGGTAGTCGGAGGTCGTTGTTGTTTTCTTGTGTTGTATCAGCGAAGAATTCTCTAAGGCGTAGCCGTCTCGCAAAGTCTGATATGTCTTTGTGGATTTCGTATTCGTTAACAGAATTGAGTGTAGGGCAGAATGTTAATCCCCTAGAGAGGACTTGTAGTTCGTCGCTGGTTAGTGAGCGTGATATATCTATTACGGTGCTTGCGTCAGCGTTTTCTCGGGGTGAGTCAGCGATGTTGCGGAGAGTTGTGGTTGTGGTGCTGGAAATGATTTGTTCGGCTGCTGCGTGGGTCATGTTAGTGAGTCCGGTATCCGTGTCGTTGGTGGAATTAGGTTTTCCGAGTTTTGAGTGTTCCTTGTTAGCTAGCTCGCGGTTGAGTTGTTGAATGTGTAGTTCGAGAGTGTTTGCCTCCGCGTCGGTGAGACTGATATTGTTCATATGGGCCTGGATAGTAGCGAGTTGCGCGTGGCACTGTTTCTTTAAGATTTCTAGAAACGTACGGGCTGTGTTGCTAAGGGCTGATGCCCACTCTAGCTCTAGTTCAGGTGTCAGTCTTCCTAATGCAGGGACTGTTTTAGGGGTGAGGCCTTTAGGTACTGTGTTGTGAGCCAGGTGGTGGGTGTAGATCCGTAGATGATGTAGGTATCGGCTACGTTTCTCCATCAGTTTTCGCATTCGTAGAAAGTTCGTTGACTGCATGGTAGGCTGGTGATTAGATAGTCAACGGTGTTTTCTGCGTGATGTGCGCGTGCGTCGTGTCTGTGGGGTCGGTGGCTGTGGGGTCAGTGGCTGTGGAGACTCGCTGTGTTCCTCGATGTCATCTGTCTGTGTTTGCGTGCTTGTGGTCTTCCGTGTCACAGTTTGCGTGAACTTTGTGTGTGTGCGGGTTGTGTTTGGCGTGTTCTCGTTTGCCGCGTGTGTATGCGTGGGTGCAGTGGTCGTTGTGGTCCCCTTTGATGCCACCGTGTGTTCTGGCGTGTTTGCGGTGCTGGCACTTAAAGTGTAAGCTGGTTGAGGATGTTGTGTTTGAGCGTTTGTCAGTGCAGGACGGCATCTATGGACCATTAGGTGTTTGATGTTGTATGCCATAGCTCGTACGCCTGCGTGGTTTGGGTATATGCCGTCCCGAGCGAGATGTGCTTCAGCGTGGTATTCGAAAGCTGCGTGTGTAATAACCATAACGTTGGTGTGTACCTGACGCATGTGGATGAAGTGGTTGTTGACAGCGTGCGCCTTCCTGTTGAACTCGTGTAGCCATGTGTCCTGGTATATGTATTCACGGTGTTTGTTCTGTCTTCGGGGAAGTATCGTTGTCAGTACTATTTCAGCGCCTGGTCTGTTGTTTGTGATGAAGGAAACTAGTGCTTCGAATTCCTGGATGACATGTTGTGCTGTTGACCGTGCGATGTCGTTGGTCCCTACGTGGAGTATGAAGTGCGTGATGTTCGGTGGTTCGGTTCGGTTACATGTGTCATGATGTCTCGTATTTTTGCGCCGCTTGAGAAGTGTGATCCAGCGAACCGGTAGAGATGTAGGAAGGGAGTTGGGAAGGGAGTACATCTCTACCGGTTCGCTGGATTTCTACCCACCTACGTTCGCTACTGACGATCCGATGGCCTCAGGAGGTAAGCAACCTGTCCTCTCTTTCTCACATGTCGCACTCCTAGGAGATAGCTGTTAGTGTACATACACAAGTACATGCACGAACACATCCCGCACGGAGAGCACGGACCTCACATACACTTCTCAAGCGGCGCAAAAATACGAGACATCATGACACATGTAACCGCCGCCCAACCGAACATCACGCACTTCATACTCCACGTAGGGACCAACGACATCGCACGGTCAACAGCACAACATGTCATCCAGGAATTCGAAGCACTAGTTTCCTTCATCACAAACAACAGACCAGGCGCTGAAATAGTACTGACAACGATACTTCCCCGAAGACAGAACAAACACCGAGCATACATATACCAGGACACATGGCTACACGAGTTCAACAGGAAGGCGCACGCTGTCAACAACCACCTCATCCACATGCGTCAGGTACACACCAACGTTATGGTTATCACACACGCAGCTTTCGAATACCACGCTGAAGCACATCTCGCTCGGGACGGCATACACCCAAACCACGCAGGCGTACGAGCTATGGCATACAACATCAAACACCTAATGGTCCATAGATGCCGTCCTGCACTGACCAACGCTCAAACACAACATCCTCAACCAGCTTACACTTTAAGTGCCAGCACCGCAAACACGCCAGAACGCACGATGGCATCAAAGGGGACCACAACGACCACTGCACCCACGCATACACACGCGGCAAACGAGAACACTCCAAACACAACCCGCACACACACAAAGTTCACGCAAACTGTGACACGGAAGACCACAAGCACGCAAACACAGACAGATCACATCGAGGAACACAGCGAGTCTCCACAGCCACTGACCCCACAGCCACCGACCCCACAGACACGACGCACGCGCACATCACGCAGAAAACACCGTTCACTATCTAATCACCAGCCTACCATGCAGTCAACGAACTTTCTACGAATGCGAAAACTGATGGAGAAACGTAGCCGATACCTACATCATCTACGGATCTACACCCACCACCTGGCTCACAACACAGTACCTAAAGGCCTCACCCCTAAAACAGTCCCTGCATTAGGAAGACTGACACCTGAACTAGAGCTAGAGTGGGCATCAGCCCTTAGCAACACAGCCCGTACCTTTCTAGAAATCTTAAAGAAACAGTGCCACGCGCAACTCGCTACTATCCAGGCCCATATGAACAATATCAGTCTCACCGACGCGGAGGCAAACACTCTCGAACTACACATTCAACAACTCAACCGCGAGCTAGCTAACAAGGAACACTCAAAACTCGGAAAACCTAATTCCACCAACGACACGGATACCGGACTCACTAACATGACCCACGCAGCAGCCGAACAAATCATTTCCAGCACCACAACCACAACTCTCCGCAACATCGCTGACTCACCCCGAGAAAACGCTGACGCAAGCACCGTAATAGATATATCACGCTCACTAACCAGCGACGAACTACAAGTCCTCTCTAGGGGGTTAACATTCTGCCCTACACTCAATTCTGTTAACGAATACGAAATCCACAAAGACATATCAGACTTTGCGAGACGGCTACGCCTTAGAGAAGTCTTCGCTGATACAACACAAGAAAACAACAACGACCTCCGACTACCATCAACCTGGACACCAAATCACGGCCGAGAACCCGCATTAGACCTGTACATTAAACAAGTAAGCAACGACATCCTTCGCAGTATCTCCCAAAGCTCGCGTGGTCACAACCTCACTAAAACACAGCGTGACATCATCAAAGGGCTAGCTGACAGAGATGATATCATTATCAAGCCCGCAGATAAGGGTGGGAGTATCGTCATCTGGCCCACAGATAAATATATTTCTGAAGCTCATAGGCAACTCAACAATACACAACACTACCTCAAACTGGACCATGACCCAACAAAGGAGTACACGGCGCTAATAACTCATACCATACAGGACCTCCACGAACGAAAGCTCATCACACGTGATGACCTCAGATATCTCACCCCATCAAACACAGGCGCAGGTCGTTTCTATTTACTGCCCAAAATCCACAAGGTACACGCCAACGAGCTCTATACGGCTGACATCCCCGGCAGGCCAATTGTATCTAATAACAACACACCAACAGAAAGACTCTCGAAATTCCTGGACCACTATTTAAACCATATTCCGACAACACTGCCATCGCATGTATAAGACACACCCCACCTCCTCAGAATAATCAGAGATATAAACAACACTCGTACATTTGGTAGGGACACAATACTAGCCACGCTGGATGTGATATCACTGTATACTAACATCCCACACAACGACGGAATCGCAGCCCTCTGCAATACCCTTTCTACAACGAACATCAGAAAAGACACGGAAACCATACTCGCTCTAATGGACTTGGTCCTTAAACTGAACTACTTCGAGTTCAATGGCGAATACTACCTACAAGTACACGGTACAAGTATGGGCACACCTGTTGCACCCACATACGCAAATATATTCATGGGTTTCTTGGAAAACAAAGTTCTCAGCGCCCTCTCATTAAAACCCACTGTGTACCTTCGATACATCGATGATATACTAATAATATGGGAACACGGGGAACATGAATTTGAAAAGTTCGTAGATCTACCGAACACCGCGCATAGCACCATAAAGTTCACATCACAACAGTCAACTCACTTAATTAACTTCCTCGACACCACAATATCACTAGACAACGGCAACCTCATCACAACCCTGTACAAAAAGCCAACGGACAAACAACAATACCTTCACATCAAGAGTCACCACCCGCGCCACTGTAAGGTTGGAATTCCTAATGGGCAGAGTGTAAGACTACGCAGAATTTGTTCAAACGACACAGATTACGCTGAGAAGCTTGACGAACTCTGCAGTACACTTGCCCAAAGGGACTATCCAGACTCCCTCCTAACCGAATTCCGTCGCAAGGCACTCACACTCGATCGAAACGAGGTTCTGGAAAACCGAAAAAATCCTGACGCGTGCCAACTAAGCTTTATCACAAGATATTCCAACGCACTTCCAAACATCAAAGCCATTCTACAGAAGCACGAGCCCCTCCTCCAAAGCAGTGACCGACTTAGCAATATATTCACCCATCCCATACAGGTGACATACCGACGCGCAAAAAACCTAGCAGACTCCTTGGTCAATGCCAAAATCAGCAAAACGAGCGCCCCGTACACGGGAACACGGCCCTGCAACCTCCCGCGCTGCAAAACATGCAAGCACGTTCAACACGCTAACTCCATCAAAAGCACTGCGAGCAATTACACCCACCCCGTTAACCACGCATTCACATGCACAAGCTCCAATGTCATATACTGCATTGAATGCGGCGACTGCTCTATGCAATACATTGGTGAAACCGGCCAACAAATGAACAACCGCCTTACCGGACACAGAACCGACACGTCCAACAAACTCCCCAAAGCAGCCGCCGAACACTTTAACGTTCCTGGTCACAATTTTGACAACATTAAACTATATATTCTAGAAACCGGGTTTAGATCCACACGTGACAGACGTGATAGGGAGTCTTATCTCATATACAAGTTCAACGCTCTTCACCCGTCCGGTATCAACAAATCACAAGGCACCCTAGAAACACTTCACAAATAAAATATGCTTTTCCCTTTTACCCCCATTATCATCTGTTATGTTCTGCATGGCCACTGCTTTCTGCATTCTTAATTGCATGCCACAACTTTGTATTACAAATATTATATATAAAAAAAAACTTGCTTGTTCTGGAATTTTCCCCACGTAACCACTAACCTCCTTATCTTTCGCTATGCTTGCCAATTCTTGCCTGTTGTCCCGTTTCGTCCACGTGTTCGTGAATCTTCCATAGTACTAGAAGGGCAGAGATACTCCTGACAAGAGAGCATGGTGACCATCATTCCCCACCGCTCTAGATAGGAAGGTATTTGGAGCAAGAGCGTTCGCGCCAAGGAGGAGCACGCACCAAGACCGCCCCGCGCGTTTCGCGGCCGCGCGTCGCGTAGAGAGGGGTTTCCTTCTCGCGTTTGAACATGCGTGAACATGCAAAATACATCTTATTCCCTTTCCACATCTTTTAATACATCCCCGGGCGGGGAGTTTTCCTACCGCACTTAACATAGCATACATTCATCCTGAAGACATGCAAGCAATAGACATACACATTTGTACAAGTGAAAAATATTTTATTAATGCCAATGGGAATGATGCTTAGTAATGCCAATTAAAGCCAATGGTGCTGGGGATTGCCAATTATGTTGCCAATTATGTTGCCAATCTGTGTGAAGGAGAAAACCCAGCGGAAAAACCTTCACACCTGAAACAGAAGAAACATACAAGACAACAAAGATGCTACAGGATGGCAATTAAGACATGAGAATGGAACATACTCACACATTTTCTTCATTGATTTGGCAGCTTCCATAAGGGTATGAATCGATGGCATTGAATTGATAACGTTTATCATCATAGGGCATGAGAGCAAGCTTGGTATTCTCCAAGGTATACATGCACTGACGTTTGCTACATATTGATCTTTGCACATGAGATACCTTTTCACTATTGAACAACACATTTTTGTACACATCATGAAGCAAATGCTTGCGAAGTATATCCTTCTTCACTCCTTTTGCTCTAGCTATTTGATCATCACCAACCAACTTTATCGAATACATTTTAGCCTTTAGAGCAACTACCTCCTCAATTATACGACCACCAGTCTCACACTTGAATCTAAACAACTTACCCTTATTTTTGTCACTGTACAATGCATGATCTCCAGGATATGATGACAGGTCCAGATGTTCATCTGCAATTTTCTTCAGTTCACCTTCATAATCGTCAGTCATCAACTCTAGGATAAAACTATCAGTGTCCGTGTACATGGGAATGACTGTACAGGAGAGCTTGCTCTGTAGAGTACAATAGAGGAACTCATACATGACATACTTCGAGTGCTCAAGCACGCAGAATCCAATCTGCAATGGGAAGTTACATTTGATAGTTCTTTTTTTCATTTCATACAGCACACAATTCTCAGAGAGAATTTCGAAATGAACACAGTCATTTGAACTGCTATACCGCTCAGCTTCCTCTAGACTAAAGGCTACCTTAATATTCCTGAAACGAGAAGGATTAAGAAGACTTCTTCCAAAGATACTATTTATAGAGAGCTTCATCAAGCTCTTCTCAAACTCTGTTTGTGCTGCTCTACGACGCTCAATGTTCATCATGATATATGGTTCAAATATCTTGCTCTGCTTGAATTGTAGTATTTTATGGATCTTGCTCACTTTCATACCCAGTCTATAGTACAACCCCAGCAAGCGATAGTGCACAACATACCTTGTTTTGTCCATACATGTGAGAAGCAACTTCTCTTGAGCGGATGTCCTGTAATTAAGCTGCTCAATTAGTTGATGTTGATACGTTGACAGCCAACTTGAGTCCACCTTCTGCTTGAGCGGCGCCAGCGGGAAATACCGTGTCTTCTCATGCAACTCTGGAGGGTATACTAGATCGCATACGTATATATAACCGATAGCTGCATCCTCTGGGTGATTAACAAAATCGATACTTGAGAACTTTTCTTCAGGCACCCATTCGAACCCTCCAACTGGAAGGCACTTTGTGAGACAACCACCATACAAAGAATTGGCATCATAGTAGGCCAAATAGCTCGATGGTTTTTCTTCATCGTAATCAGGGCAATCCTTATTGTTAGCTCGAGCATAGCGTTTCGATTGTTGGCAAATACCTCCACGAATGGAGCCCTCAATCGTACGGTACATTTCTTCATCGGTGAAGAGCTCTATTTCCGCCGAAGTGTGCTTCAGAGCAGCTTGCCAGCTGAAACCTGGGAAACTCACAAAGCGAAGCACTTCCAACCCGTACGTCTTCAAGGATAGAAACCTAACATGCTGCATTACATCCAACAACAACAGTGTGTCACATAACAAATAAAGGTTGTTGTAATCGGCGAGGGTCCTGCAAGAAAAGTGATTAAATATATCCTGTGCATAGGCATAGTCATCGTCGCTCACAGGTGTCCTAGTTAGATCATTAAAAAAAGCTTCCTTGGGTGGAAGACTTTCTTCTTTGTACACATCAAAGCTCTTAATGTAGGAATATGGAAAGACACCTTTCCGAGTCAGACGAAGAAAATCTTCGCCATATACCTGCTTCAGACACTTGAATGCTTGAACACCCTCAGAAACCATTAAACTGTCAACAAGACAGGACAGTGATTGATTCAAATATTGAGTAGTGTCACGGAAAATGAAATTACCATACTCAAAGTTCCGTATTTTTTCACTACTTGTTGCAATAAGTTTGGGTGGTGTTTTCCATTTCATGTCGTGGAAACCACGAAGCAGAGAACTGATGTCATAGGCCAAATTGTGTACCAACACCGGTATCTTACCTTTATTTGCACAACCAACGTTGCATTGGTTGCACAAAGAGGCCAAAAAGTTTGGGCCATCATACCTACTATGGTCATGATGACAGGTTTTAGGGTGAGCTTGATCAAAGAGAACACCGCAGTACTCGCACTGAATGGCTGCATTGTGTTTACTCTCTTGCTCAGCTGACAAAATTATAGGTGCTGGTTCGCTGTTATACATTGCTGCGATGTCGTGTAGAAGCATGAGATATTCTACACACTTGGAACCAGCATCAGGTCCCAAATATACATCTTTTGCAACGATCTGCGAGTCGTAAGTTCGTACTAGAACTGCACAAAATGAACTCATTACGTGGCGTTGTACGGCATTTTTGTCTGCTGTATTAGGGTCCAGAATGGACTCTGTGTCAAGTCCTATCACATAAGGATAGGCGAACATATTGAAATATTGATTAAATTTTATTATATTTTTGCCCGGTGGTGGGAACTGTAAGATGACTTCCTTCAAGTTCCTACACACACGACGATGCCTGATTAGCGAATCATTTGTATAAAATCCACGAGTGCATTTCTCGCAGAATACCCGACCGTTACGACTCATCAGAGCATTGAAATTTCTGATGCCAAAAAAATGGTCATTCACTTCCAACAACTTAATACTATCACTGCATTCCTTTTTCGGTATGCGAGAGGCATGCAATGTCCCATCCTCATACTTGTAAATAAATACACCAATTTGATTACGATCTTCCCAGAGATCTATATCAGAATATGAGACTGGACCCTCAGGCCACCACTTCACACGAGCAATAGAATTTGACTCACAATTTTTCAAGTATTTGGTATATGATTGCCAATTATTTATACGCCTCTTCTGAGGGTGCAACAAAGCCAATGTATTATATTTGAAGCACTCGTGAGGGGCGTTGGGAGGAGAGTCCACATTGGTAATTGTCTTGCACTTTTTCTTCAACTCATTAGGTATAGCTGTTTTACACCCAATGCGCTTCTTCTTTAATTTAGTGATAGTTACCTCAAGTTCCAAAACATCCCTGGAAACAAACCCACTACCAACTCGTTGATAGTTTTCCAGGTTTTGTGAGAGTTCAGAAAAGCTCTCATTTAGTGCAATCATTATATCTGAAAGATTATGTATCTCTTGTGATGTTGTTGGTATGTATGCGATGTTAGTTGTGATATTGTCACCTACTTCTTTCACCATATGCAAAGTTAGTCGCATATAAAATCGGAACGGTATACACTGATCCTGCAACATTCTCACTATATCATGCTGATACAAAAGAACATAATCGATCGGATCTTCCACACTGTCATCGTGTGGAGAAGCAAACAGCACAAAACATCTATTATGACCACCAAATGCACTCTGAGTTAGAAAGAATGGTAGGTATGGAACTTCAACGCCGGGGTGGGCACCTCTAATATGTTCTGAGAGCTCTTGTACCTGATCGATATTTGGCTCTTGTGGTAATGGGTTGTTTAATTCGGCAAAATTGTCATTTTGAATGGCATCTATTGGAGTATCCGAATCAAACAGACCATCATTCAGTAACATATTAAAATCCAATTCCCACTCCGGATGATTCGCTTCCACACCACCAGCATCAATTTGCAAAGCTTGCTCCCTCTCCTCAATACGTTGTATTAATTGATCAATACCATCATACCCACAAATTCCACAGCGAGGCACTAAATAAAAAAAAGAAAATGGAAAGGTCTCAGTTATAATATCTGAAGATAAATCAAGAAAAATACTCACTCTCAGCAGGTCTAGTAGGAAACTTTGGGGAGGAGGCAGCACACCAAACAAGCTTTGGTCTCGAACTTGAGCAGGAGGCAGCACACCAAACAAAATTTGGCCTGGAACTTGAACAGGAGGGTAGCACACCAAACAAAATTTGGCAGGCAAAATGAAACAAGCACTGCAACCAGGGCAACAGAACTTGTTGGAGAAACACTGCACGCAATGCTCGAATTTATAGGGTGAAAATGTTGATGTGGGGGCGGGCTAGAGAAATCCACATGTAGCAAAAGTCTTTGTAGTAAACAACCAATTGCAAACTAAGGAAAAACGCAACCAATAGGGAAAGTATGCACATCCTCTCCATCGGATTCCTTTTCAACATCCCCCTCACAGTCGACGATGGAAGCGCAGAAGTGCTACGCGGTCTCCGAGGACGATTGTATGTATAGAAAGTTTTCCCGTTTTTTCCCTCTCTAAAAATGTGATTCTTTGTTAAGATTCTGATTGTCTCCTGACGGGGGATCTTCCTCTTGTGAAGACATTGAAGCCACCACCCAGAACTTTCTTTATACAATATGATGAGCATCTGCGACGCTGTCGTTGTGGTGGATTGTGGTCATCGAATCCATCTCATTGGCTAGACAATAACATCCGACCTTATCTCGGTTGCCATCCAAGCTCGGATCAACCATGAAGCCCAGTGAACGATTTGCTTTGACGGTACAATGGCTGATGTACAAGGATTTGATGAAATTAAACTCCTATCTGAACTGCAACGGGCCAGAGGCCGATTTTCGTCTCATTATGCAAATTCTCCCGTTTCCGATGCGGACGAAACGAGGAAAGATTAGTCGGAGGCTCCAACGCTTCGTCGCCATCAAGTGTGACTTGTTGCGACGGTATCGTCAAGGTGACAATATCTCTCCAACCATACTTAATGCTGGACTCAAGCGACCAATAATTCGAAACTTTTACATCCAACACTCGGAATACATCGTGCGTCGCAAGAAAGAGGGTTGTCGCAAGGTGTCGAGTCTGGAGGACTATCTGAAAGAGGTCTGTACATTGAAGAAATAAAATGAGACATTTTTCTTTAAATGAGGTATTCCTCTTCAATCATTTTTATTATCTTGAGGTCATTGTGTACAAGGTTATTGTCAAATAAGGAAACAATGCTCTTGAGTTGGTAATTCTTACAAAGGCGGGAAGCAAAGAAACAAACAAAAAGTCCACAGTGTGAGCTGTAAATGCTTTGAATGCATTTCTCGCAATACTGATCAATGGGTAGATCTAGCAGCTCTTCTTCAATCGGTGGTAGACCAAAGCTGTCCACATAGATGTACTTGTCATTCCTGTCTCTCATGTACAATAGCCAGTGTTCTCCTCGACCGTCGTGTGGGTGTGTATTGATAACTATAAACCCTTCTGTCGTTAAACTTGGTACCATATCAATTGCGAAGGTCCCGCGATACAGATTCAAAGTTTCATGGTTCAGAGAAAACAATAATTCCAGATCAAACACATTCATGCTTAGTCCACTCGAACAACAAGATCACCATCGACTGATAAAATCTTGGGTGCTTCACTAATAAGTATAACCGACACTGCGCAAGGTAATGGCTTAGCAAACTTCATTTCAATCCTGCAATTGCCCTTCCGCAATGGATTAAAGTAGGAACCAAAACTTTCGTCAGCACTCAAGTTCCAATGCATGATAAAGGAATTTTTTTATATTTTTCATAACTCAACTCGACATGTTTTTCATTCAGTTGATACAAGAATTCGTAGTAGCTTGCTCTACCCAGATCATTTTCCCAGTCATAGGATAGTTGCTTCCTGTGTCCATCAACTGATAGTGTTACAGAACTAACATTAAAATGTTCGAAACAAAAGGGGCTCGACTTGTAATCACCCTGATAAGCTTCGGTGCGAACTAGACATACAGTAAGTTGATCAGGAATTCTATCAGGGAATAAGTTTTCAAAGATTGCATCATGAAGGCCCGGCGAAAGCGAGCGGACTTTGCTTTCTAGTCCACGCATGATGTAACATGCCGGGGATGATCTAAGGGCTTTCTGGTGTGCAATAAAACTTGAGTTGCTAACTTTGACTTTGCGTGCTACAAGTGCCGCGCTGTGGATTTTCAATTGATGCTTATGAGTTTCATTGGTGCCAGTTAGCAATCTAAAGCTTCCGTATTATGTAGAGCAGTCACTCGAACCCCCACACCGGGTAACAAAAGCCTCCCTTGGTTTGTGAGGTCTGTGTTAACTTTCATGACAATTTCAAATAGTTTCCCCCCACTTGTCCTAGCTATGCGCAACTTTGCATCCCGAGCGACTGGATCATTTGCTGCATGCTCTCCTGTATCATATGTATACATTGCACAATCATCTAAAGTCTTCTGCAGATGAGTATTCGTATGAAGTAGGGTATCAATCATACATCGATAGGAGTTCAAACAGTTGCTGCTTGCAAGACGTTGATTCAAGTGAATGGTTACATATTTAAATAAAGCGGCACCCAAGTTGTTGACTGGGAATACAATGTCCTCATGGCCTCTTTGTGCAACCAATGCAACGTTGGTTGTGCAAATAAAGGTAAGATACCGGTGTTGGTACACAATTTGGCCTATGACATCAGTTCTCTGCTTCGTGGTTTCCACGACATGAAATGGAAAACACCACCCAAACTTATTGCAACAAGTAGTGAAAAAATACGGAACTTTGAGTATGGTAATTTCATTTTCCGTGACACTACTCAATATTTGAATCAATCACTGTCCTGTCTTGTTGACAGTTTAATGGTTTCTGAGGGTGTTCAAGCATTCAAGTGTCTGAAGCAGGTATATGGCGAAGATTTTCTTCGTCTGACTCGGAAAGGTGTCTTTCCATATTCCTACATTAAGAGCTTTGATGTGTACAAAGAAGAAAGTCTTCCACCCAAGGAAGCTTTTTTTAATGATCTAACTAGGACACCTGTGAGCGACGATGACTATGCCTATGCACAGGATATATTTAATCACTTTTCTTGCAGGACCCTCGCCGATTACAACAACCTTTATTTGTTATGTGACACACTGTTGTTGTTGGATGTAATGCAGCATGTTAGGTTTCTATCCTTGAAGACGTACGGGTTGGAAGTGCTTCGCTTTGTGAGTTTCCCAGGTTTCAGCTGGCAAGCTGCTCTGAAGCACACTTCGGCGGAAATAGAGCTCTTCACCGATGAAGAAATGTACCGTACGATTGAGGGCTCCATTCGTGGAGGTATTTGCCAACAATCGAAACGCTATGCTCGAGCTAACAATAAGGATTGCCCTGATTACGATGAAGAAAAACCATCGAGCTATTTGGCCTACTATGATGCCAATTCTTTGTATGGTGGTTGTCTCACAAAGTGCCTTCCAGTTGGAGGGTTCGAATGGGTGCCTGAAGAAAAGTTCTCAAGTATCGATTTTGTTAATCACCCAGAGGATGCAGCTATCGGTTATATATACGTATGCGATCTAGTATACCCTCCAGAGTTGCATGAGAAGACACGGTATTTCCCGCTGGCGCCGCTCAAGCAGAAGGTGGACTCAAGTTGGCTGTCAACGTATCAACATCAACTGATTGAGCAGCTTAATTACAGGACATCCGCTCAAGAGAAGTTGCTTCTCACATGTATGGACAAAACAAGGTATGTTGTGCACTATCGCTTGCTGGGGTTGTACTATAGACTGGGTATGAAAGTGAGCAAGATCCATAAAATACTACAATTCAAGCAGAGCAAGATATTTGAACCATATATCATGATGAACATTGAGCGTCGTAGAGCAGCACAAACAGAGTTTGAGAAGAGCTTGATGAAGCTCTCTATAAATAGTATCTTTGGAAGAAGTCTTCTTAATCCTTCTCGTTTCAGGAATATTAAGGTAGCCTTTAGTCTAGAGGAAGCTGAGCGGTATAGCAGTTCAAATGACTGTGTTCATTTCGAAATTCTCTCTGAGAATTGTGTGCTGTATGAAATGAAAAAAAGAACTATCAAATGTAACTTCCCATTGCAGATTGGATTCTGCGTGCTTGAGCACTCGAAGTATGTCATGTATGAGTTCCTCTATTGTACTCTACAGAGCAAGCTCTCCTGTACAGTCATTCCCATGTACACGGACACTGATAGTTTTATCCTAGAGTTGATGACTGACGATTATGAAGGTGAACTGAAGAAAATTGCAGATGAACATCTGGACCTGTCATCATATCCTGGAGATCATGCATTGTACAGTGACAAAAATAAGGGTAAGTTGTTTAGATTCAAGTGTGAGACTGGTGGTCGTATAATTGAGGAGGTAGTTGCTCTAAAGGCTAAAATGTATTCGATAAAGTTGGTTGGTGATGATCAAATAGCTAGAGCAAAAGGAGTGAAGAAGGATATACTTCGCAAGCATTTGCTTCATGATGTGTACAAAAATGTGTTGTTCAATAGTGAAAAGGTATCTCATGTGCAAAGATCAATATGTAGCAAACGTCAGTGCATGTATACCTTGGAGAATACCAAGCTTGCTCTCATGCCCTATGATGATAAACGTTATCAATTCAATGCCATCGATTCATACCCTTATGGAAGCTGCCAAATCAATGAAGAAAATGTGTGAGTATGTTCCATTCTCATGTCTTAATTGCCATCCTGTAGCATCTTTGTTGTCTTGTATGTTTCTTCTGTTTCAGGTGTGAAGGTTTTTCCGCTGGGTTTTCTCCTTCACACAGATTGGCAACATAATTGGCAACATAATTGGCAATCCCCAGCACCATTGGCTTTAATTGGCATTACTAAGCATCATTCCCATTGGCATTAATAAAATATTTTTCACTTGTACAAATGTGTATGTCTATTGCTTGCATGTCTTCAGGATGAATGTATGCTATGTTAAGTGCGGTAGGAAAACTCCCCGCCCGGGGATGTATTAAAAGATGTGGAAAGGGAATAAGATGTATTTTGCATGTTCACGCATGTTCAAACGCGAGAAGGAAACCCCTCTCTACGCGACGCGCGGCCGCGAAACGCGCGGGGCGGTCTTGGTGCGTGCTCCTCCTTGGCGCGAACGCTCTTGCTCCAAATACCTTCCTATCTAGAGCGGTGGGGAATGATGGTCACCATGCTCTCTTGTCAGGAGTATCTCTGCCCTTCTACTACTTTCCATTTTCTGTAACCGGTCTGTAGCCTAGATCACTACGTTCACATAATCCCCTCCACACCCTAACAAAGCAGCCATTCACTCCGGCCGTAGAAGCCCGCACGGACCCTTTCTTCCCTCCGGGCTGTTGACCCACAATTCGCATGAACCTTTAAACACGTCACACCTAACCCTTTAAATACCATGCCAATGATGAGGACGGTGCCCAGAAGAAGAACAGTCTCTGTTCGAAATATCGGCGGCTTCTGTCCTGAGGCAACTCCCTTCCTACATCTCTACCGGTTCGCTGGATTTCTACCCACCTATGGTGTACGTTGTGGCGTTCGGGGATGCGGAAATCGTTCATCTTCGACGACGGGCGTTTTCTACCACAAGATTCCACAGGACAATGCGCGAAAACAAAAGTGGTTCGAAGCACTCCGCTATGAGATGCAGCAGTCGTGTCGTGTGTGCTCATCCCATTTTTCTGCCGATGACTACGAAGCTGCCGCAGTTGGCGAAGTGCGAAAACGTCTGAAGCAAACTGCCGTTCCGTCACCTGTTATTCTGCTTCGCTTTGGTGACGGGCTCAACACAACGTCTCAGGTATGTACAGGTGTCACACATGTATAAATTATAATGTAGCGATGACGTATACCATTTAACTTGTGTTATCCTACCTACTGGGCATTGTGAACATGAACAAATTTAATTTTAGGGACATTCCGGTGTTGAAGTGGCGCTGGACTGCTTCGTAGTATGTAGAGATCTCATCATTTGGTCATCTTTTGAAAATTTCAGTTTTGAAATAGTTTTAAAACTGTTTCAGGTCGACTGCAATGATTTCATGGAATTGTGCATGGAAGTCACCGTATCGGATGACACTACTGATGCTGCCAGCACATTGTCCACGTCGACGGACACTGTTTGTAAAGTACGCGGTAAAAAAGTATTGTCCAGATCTGCACTGCAAGAATTCAGAACCAAATATACTCAGTAAACTTGAACTTTCCTACTTTGCAGGAAACAACTGTAGTCGAGTTCGACCTTGCATACTGCAGCACTGTCTCTCCAACCACTATGAAGTCTGCATGTAAGAAGTGTATACAAGATTAGTGCTCAATGTGATCCGCATTTCTTATTACTCTTTTTGTTTGTGTGTGTGTGTGTGATCCAGGCACTCAAGTTAACATGACAGAAATAGCTGGAAGCTGGTATGCTAAAAATGATGATCCGGATTTGCCAGGAGTGACAGCATTCCTACCTGTGGCTTCGTCTCCCCCTCTTGCTTCTACCAGTTACAGCTGTGTGATTGCTCAAGAGGTAGGATAGCGGTGAGTCTGTATAGAATTGATAATATTTTTGCAATCCTTACACGGACACAAAGACACCTGAAAGGACATCACGTGGGCCAATAATTACATCGACCCCCACTTCGCAGGTTCTGCCAAGTCCACAGGTGGAACCACTAGCTTTGTTACGTATTGCAGACTTGGTAACATTTTTGGAGTCTTTGGACAGGTGCAGAACATCAGTATGACATCAACAATGGGAGAAGAAACTGATGAGAGCTACTACCCATCTGAGGATAGCTTCCTTGAAGGGTACAGGAACACTTTCTGTTGAAGCAAACTTATGGTTAAAGATGGCCAATTAATTTTCTAGAGACACCACTACACCTGAATGTCCAGTGGAACAGCGAAAATGCATTGTCTTTGAAGCCCCATTACTGGAATTGTTCAAAGCATGTCGCAGTTGCAGTGGGTCATGCAAGGTTACCACATCAGTTCGGGGCACGCTTCTCACTGTTGTGTCCGAATATGCAAGCGGCCACAAATTCTCTTGGAACAGTCAGCCAGAATTGAACAGGATGGCTGCAGGTAACGTTCTGCTCTCCGGTGCAATACTGTTCAACGGAGCCAGTCCCACCAAGGTGTGTACTTGCATGTTTGGGAGCATACATAATAAAACGTTACATCCCTTTAGGAGTAGCACATTTTTCCTTAGTGTGTTAGTCTAGCATACTTCACATGTACTAGACATAATGTATGTACAGTGTACAAGGCGAGGACAACAAATGCTCTGAATGTACAGGTACCGTAGCTTATGCAAGACTTCTGAAGATTGTACTGAACCCAAGGCAACTGAAGGATGTTCAACAGCTATCAAGGGTGGGTCAGACATCAGGGCTCGAGTCATATACCACTCCGTCATACTGAAGTTCGCTCATAAGTCTACAGCATACACACCGAAAGTTATGCGTGCTAGGTGCGTACACACGCTTTGAAATGGGAAGAAAGACAAGGGGTTGACGTAGTGCTTGACCTTTTTTCTTTACTGTATAGGTTGTCAAAGAGGTTATTTGTAAGGTATCACATTTACAATGTTTTATCTCTTCTATCACTCCTTGTAGGACACAAATAGCTGCCCTGCACTTCAATGAAAATGCTGACCGGGAGTATGCTTATGGAAAGGATGGACAGCAGATGTTCAGAAGGAAGCTCCTAAAAACAAAGAAAGGGGCAGAAGTAGTTTCTACAGTGAAGACAAAGGCCACTTACAGTATGGAAATCTCTTTCCGTTTATGATATAGGCATTTGTACTGCTTATCTCTTTACAGATTATGTGGCAAATCTTCTAAAGGGGGCTGTGACAGTGTGTGAAAGCCCAACATACAGTGCCATGGTAGGATCCCACCATAGTCCCGAGCCTGCGCCAATGACTGCAGCTTACCCACGTGAATCGAAAAAGGTCCTGATTGCGAGAAGGATGCTTCGCTTTCCAACAGAGTGATGCAATGTTGCTTTACCCTTCTTGCATAACTTCCTGTTGAGCACTGTTGCCTTCACCTTGCACTATAGCTCCCATGGGGCCACCTGCAACTGCAGTCCTGACCTGGGAGCTGCTTTGGATAGCCCGCTCTACCAAAACTCCGTCAAAGCCTCCAAAGATGAATGAAGGGAAGTACCAATTACTTCGGATAGGGTGTTAAAGGAGCACTAAAATGCAAAAAACAAGTTAACTTTACATTGCGTTACATGCAGTCAGAGCCGTTTCATGGGGGGGGGGGGGAGGGGCAGCAGCCCTGGGTACCTTCCCTAAGGCGGCACAGGATGGTAAGTCTGGACAGCACGGTGCGCAATAAATCAACAGCCGGCATATTTGGCACCCGCACCCAAGTCAGTTGGCTCCAGTGGCTACTATAAGCTACTGAAAGAATAATAGGAAAGGACTGTGTTATAAAAAAGCACCACTTTGTTCTCTTTGTAGCACACTGGAGTCATGTGACCAACTACTGCAATTCACACAGATAAATTGGCACCGGAAACGGTTTGTCTCTGTCAACTGCTTTTTCACCGGTCTTCACCTCGGAAGGGCACGCTGTGTTAAGTACTAGGGGGGTCTTCAGCTTTATCGTGCCCCAGGCAGACTTTGACATCGTACCTGCTAACATGCTAACTTTGCACATGACATCATAACTCAATATGTACATTGATTCCATTACAAAAGTGCAGTCAGAACTATACCAGGCTCCTTGCTTCGGCACGAATGCAGTGAATGTCTGCCGCACATGCTATGCTATGGAGCAGTAACTGTTAAAAACAATAGTGCGAAGGACGTGAATATAATTGTTGTCAGTGGAACATTTGTGATAACTGTTGTGGGCAACGATTCAGTAAATCTGTATTGAAAAAGTGATGTGACCAACACACATCATGTCGCACATATATGGTGTACGTGCTACGGCCAGCCCCGTTCCAAATCCACATGAACACGAAAGGCTTCTCCTACTACCTCATTGGATGCTGCCAATCGTTGCTGCCCCTCTTCAATCGTGCTCATTGCTGCCAAAGACTGTTTACATTGCGTTTTTCTTCAAATGGTGGTGCTTTGTGAGCTAGTTTCGGTTGTATTATACTATAATCCGAACACGTACTTTCATGTAAATAGTTCATTTTGCATTTTAGTGCCCCTTTAAATAGACATGGTCGGCCTTCACCGGATTATGTAACAGTTCTTTTTGAATTCGTGGCATAATAATCAAGTGGCATGTTGAAAACCTATAGCCCAGAATATGAGCGTGTAGCCCAGAATGTAGGTGTCATCTTCCAGGTGCACGCAATAACTGGAGCCTGAAATTTTAGGGTTGAACCAGATTCTTCCCTGAATTTGCAGTGCATACGCTTTTTCTTGCTTTCTGTTTATTTGCCTGTTATAGAATGCCAGACTTGTTTGATATTGTTTTACTTGCTTTTCTTTGAAATCTTAATCCTTTCTCCATGAAAGTGTGTTCCACAACCTACCTCCCATCTCCATACCCACAAAGTGCATGAAGGTGCACCTAATGCTTCCTGATCCATGAATATGTATATACTGTTACGTGATGCCAGTGATGATAAGGTGGCCAGCAGAACTTTTTACTCATATAAAGTGTTGCGACTCCTTATCTGAGGTTTTTGTTCATTGAAGTTAACTATACTGCAATGTGACTTATTGACCTGACTTCGTTGTACTCTATAGTATGAGAAGTACAGGACTGCACAGACAGATTTGCTCATATGTTTTGTAAGTGTCCATCTGTGGCATCATCATGCCACGCAACTCTTTGTACAGTGAGGGGAGGTAGGTTCCTTGGGAGAATGAAAAAGGAGATTGGTGTCATGCATCAAAAGCTTTTCTACTTTTAACCAACTGTCAAGTGACCATGGCAAGACTAATGGAAAACTTTGCAACCACTTACGTACCACAGCATGTTAAATATCACTGTCATTGTCCGCGCTATGTGGCTGTAGCTGCACTCTTCTTTATATCATGCTTTCAGATTGTAATTCCAGTATTTTTCTCTTTTTTCCCCGTCTTTCAGTTGCAAGTCTTCGCACAGGTGCATAACAGGACCCTAACCACAGATCATGAAGAGAATGGCGTAGTCCAGGGCACAGAGGGGGACAATTGCAGCACAACCCTTTTTCTTAAACAAGGACACTTCTAACATGCATATTGTTGGTAAGGACCTCATATGTGAATTTTGGGCTGCTACCAATGGACTTCATTTGACATACAAACACCCTAAGGTGGTAGCCTTATAGTTTCTGTATCTTAACATCAATTATGCACTGATACACGTATGCTGCTTCTACAAGTCAAGCTCAAGGAAATATGCCTTGCAGTGCTATTCACTCGCCCCACACAAATTGTCAAAGCACTTCTAACGCTTTTGGACACCATAGGATTTCCGTCATCGCTCTGAGGCAACCTATTACTCCATTTCAGCACATTACCTCAAGAAATGGGGTAGAGCCCCATAATATTTATTGCAATTCTGAATGTAGAGTGAATCTAGGTACCTTAATGCTCTTTCGCTCGATGCAGCAGAAAAATGCATGCGAAACAATTGAAAGGGTACAATAGAAACAGAGTGTATATTGGAGCAGCCCATATCCTTGGTCCTAACTGTGCCAAGTTACCCAATTTCGGACGCAAGTCATTTATTGCTCTCCCGATTTTACCTTCCGCGAGATTATGTGGTTCTACACGTGTTGCATGGACGCTATCTTTTTTACTCATGCTTTCCGTTTCTTGTTCTGTTGAATAATTGTGAGTTCGCAGCCATCATGTTGTCTATGTTGTCATGTATGTTGGTGTGCACTAATGACCTTGTGAACATGCCAAATCTTTTTCTAGCCACAACTTCCACCTCTGCACCGTGCTGCGACTGAAGAATGTCGAGTAGTCCTACTTTTGGACGGGACCTACATGAGGTAGTAACATCCAGATTTCTAAAACTTTTGTCAGCAGACATTTGCTGTTTCAGTACAACTTTCATCGTACATTTCTTTTGTCACAATTAGCACACTCTCGAAGAACAGTTTTCAGCTTCGTCTATGTGCTCCATTATTATTCCTGTACCCTTTTCTTCAACACGAGAATACAAAACCACATATATGGTAAAATGTAACTTTCTTGTTAAGCTCAAAAGTGAAAGGCAAAACTGTTTATACTTCCATTCTGTATCTTATCTATTTTTTTTTCAGGTTTTACAGCTCTATGAAGTACATGAAAACATCAGAGAGCAGAAAGTCCCACTCTGTCTCCTAAATTGCTGGACATTAAAAAAGAAAAATACAGAGTTGTGAAAAAATGTTGTTTCGGCTGTTTTATTATATTTCAATTAATTGTTCCGAGAAGTCTGTTGCCTACACTGAAGCCAGTTTATATTTGGAGGACTGTCAAAATTTCTTTATAAAAGTATCTCGGTCACAGTCACAGAGAACTTATGAAAAAAAGAACACGTGGGTACAGTCATTCTCATTCACAGAGACAGTTCACAGTAGTTTTGTTGTCGAATGGTGCCGAATCGAATACAGTGTGCAGAAAAGTGTCAGTGTATTTCATCTTAAAAAATAGCATTGTAAAGGTAGTGTGTGCCTGTTACTGCATAATAATAAATGTAGTAGCCATTTTGGAGTACACTTGCCCACACCGGTGCTGCATGGTTAGCTGTGAACTGAGATGAAGAGGTGCTGTACCATTTAAGTCAGCACTAAGGACTTTCTTTACAAATGTTAATTGGTCATATGATAATGGACCAGTTAACTTGATTTCACTAAAAGGAGCTAAGTGTTTTCAACCGTTAATTAGCATTTGCAAACCTGGTCAATCTCTAGTGTATAAAAAATTATAAACACAGTTCAGGTGAAGTACAATGATAAAAATTATGTTATTTACTCTCCATATATACAAGACATGAGTACACTAATGTACAAATAGATATGCCCCCAGGCATCCATGCACAAACATAATAATTACAATATTGTGTGACTATCTGAAAGGAAAAAGCAATGAAAAAATTCGCAGCAAGCTAGAAATGAAAATTTGCAGGCATCAATATACATTTTTACAAGTGTGCAGGTTCAAAGCCCTTATACACATATGATGGAAAAGCATCCCTAATGCCATGCACCACGCATGCAGGAAGAATCTTCCTATGGTGCTTTCCCAGACCACCCCATATCCACCTTGTGAATTGCCGATAGGCGATATAATTTCCTGCAGAAATAAGGTTTTTCCATTCAGTTTGTCGTTCAAGTAGCGCGTAAACACTCACTTGTTCACGGCGATGTCACGTATGTTGCCTTACTCTTCAGTATCTCGGATGTACGTAAAAGACACTCGCAGAACTTCGGTGTCGAGGCAGAGTATCTCGAAATATTCGTTGTCTGTAATGCAGTTGACCGTCTGCTTTTTACAGACGTTCTCTACCTCCCGGCAGCACAAACACTCGTCCGCGGTATCCATCGGTTTGCACTTCCCACAAGAACACCTGCACAACGAAAAAACAGCGCTTGTTTCACCTTAAACAAGTGCTTCTCCCTAATACATATAAATTTCACTAACCAGTCCGCGTTCCCGGCACGATCAGATCCTGGTGAGGACGGCGGTGACTCCAGTACATCTGAGGACGATGAATCTTCTGCTGCGACGCACACACTTTCCGGCATGCTATCGTACGAACAGAAGTTCTGTGCGCGCGATAGTTCTAGAATGTGGAGTTCTAGCGCACTCAGGTTCGGGAGACTCGGCATTTTCGACGTAGAAAGTGGTTGCAGACGCTCACAGCCACTTTCGTTTTCACCGGATTAGCGGGTGGAAGCGCGCGTATTACATGCGTCCTCGACAGATGGCGCGGTGTGATGCCATTGTTGAGAGACTGCCGGTTTCCTACTAGGTACCTAGACATGCAATCATCGAAAATTCGATTTAAAAAAAAACTACAGCGATTTCAGCGGAGTTCTTTGACATTTGAACTTTAGAAGGTTCAAGCTTTTCACTGAACATAAAGTTTCGATAGGTTTATATTCACTTTTCGGTCCCTTTAAGGTGGACAGCGAACTTCGCAGTTCTCTGTTTTGTTCCACTGATGCACAAAACTCTACTTCAAGCTGCGATAGCTTCTGTGAAAGATCTCCGTTTATTCTTTGCAACAACTCTATTTCAAGCTGCTCTTGAGCTTTTGGTACTGCGGAATCTATGGGTAACCAGACACGAAAAGTCTTGGAAAGGAAATTAGTGTAAGGACGATCCCTTCCTATTTTTCTGCTCTGTGCAGCAATTCTCGAACAGAAGAGACGGATTTCCTCGTTGGCATCCGCTGCATTTTGACTAACCGTTACATCGTTAGGTAACAATTTGACACTGACAATATCATAGTACGATAAAGGTCTGCTGAGTGTTTCCTTCTGAAGTGCAATAACGGCACGCCCTGTCAAAGAAAGGACGATGCGACCGTCCTGTACTGTCGCAGTCGCTTGCTCATGCCACTCCATTGCAGAGCTTAGCAATACCCCGCGTAACAAAATACATGCGAAGGGTCTCTACCGGTAATCCATTGGAAGAAATACCTGGGCTTTTCTTGAGCCTGAGTGCCGACTTGACCCTCACAGGAAACTCAACTTCCACGCCTCCCTCGTTGTTCTTGCCAAGCCTTTTCCACCAGCCCGGTGGAAGGGGCAGCCGTTCGAAGTCAACTTCCTCGCAGAGGATCCAGCCCTTCGTGACGGGTTTCCCTTTGTTGTCAAACACCCAGCGGAATATGTCCAAATCGAAGTCCACCTTGATCAGGCCGTTGGACCTTCTGGGGTTGGACAACTTCGTTTGGACTTCTAGGAGGAACTTGTTGGCTGATGACTGTACACGATCGTCACTGGTTTCGGTGGCTCGACGAGGGCTTTGAGGCAGACTGCGCTCAGATTCTCCTCAGGCTCGAACGTGCAGGCCCCCTTTGGATACCCGTGCCACTTGGCTAGGTACCCTTTTTTCTGCAACAAGAGCACAAGACATTAGACCATGCTCTGAAATAATATCGCCACAAAATCGAAGTGACACGAACATGAGGGAAGATTGAAAAGCGTGGAACAGGTTTACCCTGCTACAGTAAAAACAGCAAATTATTTTAATCATATAACGCCGTTTTCCAGCTTTTCTGAATAGTAAAGTACTTGTCCGGACTATCAGTCGATGGAACTAGCGATTTTTAGTTCTGTAAGCAAGTCTTGCGAGCATGGAACGGAAGGTTGTACGAACCACACTGGCAGATTACAAGAGCCGGGATTGCCAAGTACAGTAATCAACGACACAGTCCGTCGTTGTATACATATTAACATTGTATGTATATTACAGTATATTATAATCTTTGTATTAGGTTACCCACTAAATAAACTAGTTCTTGTTAACTTTCCTGTAATCTGTCGTCCAAGTCTTATTTTACTTTTATTGAACTTCACAGCCGTCTGATATATCAACCTCGTATACAGGGTGTTTATAAAGTCAGAATGACACGCGTTTTTAAACAAAACGGGGCGACGAAAAAATACGGGGTAAACGGCATTTCTCTGGCAACGGAATTTGCCACCGTGCGAAAATATTTGATTTTAATTAAAAGAAATGGAATTTTTAATTGAACTCCAAAATTTCTCAAGTCAGCCTAACGTTTTTTTCATTTTTTTTTCACAGAATTAGAGAGCCCGTTGCGAACTTAGTAGACCCACCAAGAAATCCGCTCGATATTGCAAATGAAACTGCCCAAAATAAGTCCCGAAATTGAGGCTTCAAAGTTTCGGGTATTCAACGGCACACCAAATCAGTCGCAAAGACGCGCGGAGAGCAAGATATGCTCCTGCCCCCATGAAAGAAAGAAAGTCGAGAAAAAAAAAGAAAAGAGAAAGGGCGGGAACAAAAGAGGTGGAATAGTTTTTGTTTGCCGCTTATCAACGTATGGTGGAATGTAAACCGCCTTGTTATCGGCGCGTCTTGTGCTGCACGCCGGTCCAGCGATAAATTTTTCTAGCTTAATGGGGGCAGGAGCATGTCCTGCCTCTTTGCGACTGATTTGGTGGGCCGTTGAATACCCGAAACTCTGAAGCCTCAATTTCTGGACTTTTTTGGGGCAGTTCCATTTGCAATATCGAGCGGATTTCTTGGTGGATCTGACTCCGTTCGCTACGGGGTCTCTTATTTTGTGAAAAAAAAAATAAAATAATAAAGTGAGGTTAACTTGGCAAATTTTGATTCAATTCAAGAAATTTAATTTCTTTTAATGAAAATATTTTTGCAAGGCGTCAAATTAAGTTGCCACACAAATGCCGTTTACCCCGTATTTTTCCGTCGCCCCGTTTTATTTTTTTTTATGAAGTCCGAATGACACATTGTTTGAAACACCCTTTATATATATATATATATATATATATATATATATGTATATGTATACATGCTGAAAGAAAGCGGTTCGGGCGACCGCGAAATTAAATAGGTACTAACAAAATATGAGTCAGACAACGAAGATGTAGGAAGTAGAAAAAGGGGGAGTTATTTATTTACTAGTGGAAAGTTAAGGGGGAAGTCAACGTTGCGGCGGAAGCTCCGCCTTCGTCAGGATTGAAGAATGACAAGTGACACTTGGAGTTTTATACAGTGCTACAATGACGTCACAATCGGGGGGTCCCGCCACCTGGCGGCCGTCAGCAGGTCAAGTACAAGGAAGTGGTTGAGTCATGTCCGGTGAAGAGGTCATCGTCTGGGAGGTGGGATGGAATCCAAGGACTGTGTACTGTTGTTCTGCAAAGAAATGGGGAACAAGCAGCAGTACACTATATAAGCAGATAAGTTTCTTATTGTTGACAGTACACCAGGGTCCTCTTTTATGATAGATTGGAATTTGTAGATAAGGTAAGATTCGCGCCGTTCTCGGCACCGGTCGGAACTGAAGTTTGTTAGAAGAAGGAAAATTGAAACATCGTTAATTGAATGCCCTGGCTGGCTAAAATGGCGTGAAACTGGAAGATTCGGTTTTTTCGTCACGTCCGATCGGTGATTGTTAAATCTGATTCTGAATGCGGTTTTTGTCTGGCCGACGTACTGTGCTTGGCATGCGTTACATTGAAGGAGATAGATAACGTTGGACGAATTACAGTCTAGGTTTGCTCTAATTGTCACTCTGAAGTGAGAACTAGTACTTTCGGCTATGGTGGTGTTTTGCATTGATTTGCATATTTGACATCTGGGGCCTTCACATGGGTGACAACCCATTGGTGAATCATTTGGTTCGTTGATTTTAGAATGAACTAAGTTATCTAGCAGATTGCGTGCGCGCCTGTAGATGACACGAGGTGCCTGCGGAAAAATTTCCTTTGTGCGCTCGGATTGCTGAAGTATGCTATAGGTAGGGAGTTGCCTCAGGACAGAAGCCGCCGATATTTCGAACAGAGACTGTTCTTCTTCTGCGCCCAGAAGAAGAACAGTCTCTGTTCGAAACATCGGCGGCTTCTGTCCTGAGGCAACTCCCTTCCTACATGTCTACCGGTTCGCTGGATTTCTACCCATCTATGAAATATGCCATAGTGTCGATTCAGTATACCCTTAATGTTTGGGATATTATATATATATATATATGTATAGATACTCATGGAACGTTGCGGCAACACCAGAGGATACGTGTTTCGCCGTGTTTGCGGCTCGTCGGCCCTGGGTAGCTGCGCATCGTTCCGAATTGGCAAACCAGGGGTCACACAGCGAGCGATATACACCTGGGAGGGTGACTGAGCACTCCTCAATGCCACAGTGCAAGCCAGTGAATTGTAATGCAGGAAAAAAAGCCATTAAAGAAACAAATAAATGATACTAGACGTGTTTGAAATTCAAACTTACAGATTAACATGGCTTCTATGGCTGCACGCAGAGAAACACATACTCATGGAACGATGCGGCAGCACCAGAAGACACGTGTTTCGCCGTGTTTGCGGCTCGTCGGCCCTGGGTAGCTGCGCATCGTTCCGAATTGGCAAACCAGGGGTATATATATATATATATATATATATATGTCTGTAACTCAAACATCGCCATGCCAGTACTGGACAGCTGTTTCGGCCTTCTTGGACCTCATCAGCAGTACGCAGGCAGGCAACGTTTGAGTGGATGGCGTCAGAAGGTCACGTAACACGTGATTTAATAACACGGAGTTACCAACCTGCCCAGATTTTAATTTTATTCAATTTGGAGAACATTCAACACAAAACAGTCATAAACTATGTACTTACCGTGCGAGCAATGATGCGGTCAAAGGCGTAGAATGTCATCGGGTGCTGTGCGTAGCTGGTGGCTGCAGAAATGCATCGGCGGCGAAGCAGTCTGTTGCGTATCGGGCAACAGCGTATATGATTCCAAAGCGAAGGAGACACCCGGCTTAAATACAGCTACCAAGCCGTACGATGTACGGAAAGTCAAATGCAATGGGGGTGGAAGGTATGTGTCTTATGAATGTTCGTTACTTTCACAGGTCTGTTCAAGGCCTTTCACCTACACGTCCACCCCCACTGCATTCGACTTTCAGTACATTATGCTGCTTGGGGCATTTACCCAGGCTAAGATAATGGGCGCTAAGATAATGTGCGATAAAAACGATTACACGATTTAGTGGAATTCTTTGGTGCAACTGGTTACCGGATTCTTTGAATTTGATGCCTCCGGTTCCGGGACATTTGATCGAACGTCGTTTGGTCGAAAGCCATTTGATCGAACACAGGACATTTGGTCGAAAGCCATTTGATCGAACGTCGTTTGATCAAAACGACGGCTGTCGTTTTTTTTCGATTTTTTTATTGGCACGCTTGTAGCGTTGATGGAACAAAAAACAAGAAGGAAAAACAAAATAAAGCTTCAGTCGTAAATGCTGTTATCCTAAGGAATATTTAACTCTGTGTAAGCTGCTTGCCCATAAACACATTCCTCATCCTAACCTGCTTTTTCGCATCCAGAAAGCGGTCCAAGGGCCTGGGTTGTTCAGCAGCTCCCGTTCGACAATTTGGTAGGTTTTTCCGCTCTGACAGATAGTGACTAAACATAGCATACATGCCTTTCACCCGTAATCCCGTAACACTTTGTCGAATAATAATTGATGTCAATTGTCAGCTAACAAACATTTTGACAAATAAGTAACTCAGATAAATAAATGACATTCCTGAATGATTTATTCGCATCGAACGCGGACAAATTTTAGCAATGTATTGTTAATGTTTGTAGTTAACTGACATTGTATAGGAGAAAGAACAGTTTTAGTTTATTTACTTTGCGCCTATTGCAAGTGAATCTAAATTTGGTTCTTGCAACGTTCACGGAACCGAAGAAGTCCTTCGAAACCGAGACAATATAAGCCGGGGAGCTTATCTTTGTACTTTGTCTACCTTTTTGTCATTGTTTTTATAGCGTACATGTGTAGATCCCAGTCTGCAGATGCATACTCTAACCAAGGCTGAAGTAAAGTTTTATATGGCTGTTAATTTAATATCATTATTTTGTCCCATGGCGTAACTTCCTTCTTAACATCCATAGACTTCGAGTGGCTTTCGCGCACATATAGCTATCCCATTTCAGTGGTCATCCCTCTTTAGCTGAAAGAAAAGCAAGAAAAAAGAAAAAGAATCAAAGAACACTGATTGCCTGCTTCCGTATGCTCGAGTCAAAAGTTACGGAATAAGAGGCGCTAAGGACACGCTGCGAGCTTTGAATTCTCTTCGAACAAATGTCTTTCGAGCAAACGGTGTCGACCAACCGGCTTTCGATCAAACGGCTTCGATCAAACGGCGTTCGAACAAATGGGCGGACACCGATGCCTCCACGTTTATTCTGTCCCTTCCACTCCCAAAAGGATGCAAGAATGTGACTTTCACAGTGACTTTGCGCGTCAAGCTGAGCGGTAAAGTGGTGATATCGAGTTTTTTTAAAAAAATGGCATATCAACCTGCGAAGCAATTGTGCATTTTCTTTGTTTCAAGACCGTGAACTTCCAGATTCTGCCCAAGCAGCACATAATATTGGACCCATATTGGCTGGTCATTGGCGATACGGGTCCAATATGGGACCCGTTTCGCCAAGATTTTCCCCATATTGGCTGAAAATGGGCAATATGGGCCCCATATTGCCCAGTTTCAGCCAATATGGGGAAAATCCTGGCAATATGGGCCCCATATTGCCCACTTTGAGCCAATATTGGGAAAATCTTGGGAATATGGGCTCCATATTGCACGCGTACACCCCATATTGACTGAACAGGGTACGTAGCCGTGTTGCACAAATGCCCAAGCAGCACGGCAAGATTGAACGTTGAAGCGTGTGAAATACCCTATTCACTACATCGTTACATTCAACAACTTCCCGCAGATGATACACATTGTTAGAAACAGTCAACGTACTTGGCATTCCCAACGTAAAGTTCGCTAGAGTTCGACACCTCAACATTCCACGTCTTGAAAGTCGCCGCCATCTTCCTTCGCGATGCCAATGCCAATCGGTCGAGCCGACTGTGAGCAAGCGAGTTGTTTGAGCGTAATCACGCGTCCTACAACTAATGCGCATGCGCGACAGCCCGAACGGACGTTTCACAGGGCTAAAATGTCGCTGGGTGCTGTAATGGTAACGAAATTGCGGCAGGTCAAGTAAAAAACACAATGTTTGATAAGAAGGGATGGCTATTCTGTAAAGTTAGGTGATTTCAATTTGCTGCAAGCAGTGTAAATTGCTCTGGCGTGTGTCCGTCACCGCCACGAAAGTGTTTCGCTGCTTTGTATTCTCGGAGCAGGTGTGGAAATTGTTCGTCCACAGAATATTGCGATCCCAAAGAAGGCTTCTGAGGGATCCAGGGATCCAGAGGGAGCCAGTCTGTGTGGCTGGTCTTCCGCTCTGATGCCAATACAGTCTGAGGGATCTTAGGTATTGGCAGTTCTGTGGGACTGCTTGTGACCTTCAGCGCGGGCGTAGCACCTGTTCTTCGTTTTTTTATTTGTGTTTGGGCAATGCCGTGTTTCTTTCCTTTTTTTTTCGTTCTTTTTTTTTTGAAGTGATGTGAACGTGGATCAATTAGATCCGCAGAAATAAAAAGGCAAAAATCATACAAAAGTAGTGAATATTATACAGCATAATGCTTTATTATTACACGGGCTCCCCGTAGGTGTTATCACAGAAATATTGGCAATATTGGCGCAAAATGGGCTCGCCAATATGGGCAGCCCATATTGGTCCAATATGGAGCCTGGTTGCACTCCCCATATTGGTCCAATATTGGCAGCCCATATTGGGCCAATATTGGCAATCTTGGCAGCCCATATGGGTCCAATATTGGACCAATATTGGCGTGCTGCTTGGGTGCCCTTGTTATTCTGTATTCATACGCGCGCCGTTGTCTGCACTTTAAAGGGGCCGTAAACAGGTACAAAAGGTGCACATTTCTTTGTGTTATATTACTGGAACTTAGTCAGTGAAAACTCCTTGCAATTACTAACGCTTAAAAACAAAAGGCACTTGCATACGGATGAAATATTCACTGCACTCTTTCGCATTTTAGCTCGGCCCCGCGCTCTAACTTTACGTCATTTTGGCATAGCGCTTTCCCCACCAATTACGATTGAGTGTTCCACGTATGATTTTATTTCAAATGCGAAATTGGACTAGATGAACGTGAATCCTCTTCTATTCAAAATCTAAACAGTTACAGCCTCAAACTGAGAAAGAAATGCGTTTAATTTAGGTATCATACGCGCACTACGTTTTCTGGGTAGTAGCACGCAGCACACCACCTGCGCGAATGAATATCCGGGACTACAGTTCCGGAATCTTAGGTAGGTGCGCGATGGAACAACTTCGTCATCTTCGAATGGTTCCGACAACTGGGCTGTCCTACTTTGGTTTGATCCACGCGGCATCGTGTCACCAGCTCGCGTGGTACAGTGGCGTGGTACAGTGGATAGCGTGCTGGCTATGTCACGTCGTGACTGGGAGGAACCCGGGTTCGAATCGCGTCATGTGATAGCAGCCCAGCTGTTGATGTTTGCGCCAGCCGGAGATGTTGAAGATGTCATGACGTTGAATTTCGCAACCACGGAGCACAAAACGTCGTTTCACACGAACAAACTCAGCGCACCGACTCACAGCTGATAACGAAGTATGTTTATTGGCTGGTAATTTGAAACGTCATGAGCGCAGCTGGGCCCCCCGATTGGACGGCAAAACGCTACGTAGCTATGTGACGTATACGTGGTGGAGAGAGGCTCGCTGGTTACTCATCTTTGAAAGCAGTTATACGGGTCAATGAGCTGGCACCAGCCGAACGAAATGTATATTTGGGTATTATGAGCTGCGCTCTTTCATGGGGTATCATTATTTCAGAAATGTTTGGTGGCCTGTTTACAGCCCCTTTAAACCTGGATGTTTCAATATTTCGAGCGCTTGTTAGAAGGGGTGGCAATCACAAGGCCGAAACTCAAAAGGTCGAAAAACGTAGACATCGAACAATCAAGGCCAGTTCCCACATATAGCGCTTTCCTACATAGCGCTAGAAAATTGCGCTATATTTTCCTCCTCGCATTGCTGCGAACCGCTGTAAAACCACACTTGTCGAAGCAGAGCCTCGGTCAACTTTTCTAGCGCTATATTGAGCGGTTAGTCTGTGTTAACCAATCGTGAGCGTCTTCCAGCCGTGACGTCGCGGGAGCTGGGGTTTGTTTTGCTTCCAATCACTCGAAGCAGCAAGGCGGGAAGGCGACGACGACGACGTGAAAATGGCCACGAGTTTCATCTCGCCGTGCATATGCCAATTCATGGCTGTTTGGTTATACTATAGTTCGGTATCGCGATCACAGCATCGAAGGTGTCATCCGCGTTCACGCTACGGATATCCGGCGCGGATAATAAACAATTACAGAGGTACCGGTGCATCACGTCGCAACTAGATATCCCGTGACTGCAGCTGCATAGCGCTCTGTGCTCGGTGGTATGTGAGAACGGCAACCGGAAAAAGAGTGCCAGATTTTAAAGGCCAGTTCCCACATATAGCGCTTTACTACATAGCACTAGAAAATTGCGCTATATTTTCCTCCTCGCATTGCTACGAACCGCTATGAAACCACTCTTGTCGAAGTAGAGCCCCGGTCAACTTTTCTAGCGCTATATTGAGCGGTGAGTCTGCGTTAACCAATCGTGAGCGTCTTTCAGCCGTAACGTCGCGGAAGCTGGGGTCTGTTTTGCTTCCGATCACTCGAAGCAGCAAGGCGGGAATGCGACGGCGACGACGACGTGAAAATGGCCACGAGTTTGATTTGCCAATGCATAGATGTTTTGTTACTACAGTCTGGTATCGCGATCACAGCATCGAAAGTGTCATCCCCCTTCATGCTACGGATACCCGACGCCGACAGTAAGCAATCACGGTAGCACCGGTGCATCACGTCGCAATGAGATATCCTGTGACTCCAGCAGGATAGCGCTATGTGCTCGGTTGTATGTGGGAACGGCAGGCGGAAAAACAGCGCAAGATTTTTAGGGCTATTTTCTAGCGCTATAAAGCGAAGCGCTGTATGTGGTAACTCGCCTTAAGCGTTGTTTTCTAGCGCTATAAAACGAAGCGCTGAATGTGGGAACTGGCCTTTAGAAGGCCGAACGGTCAGAAAACCGAACTATCGAAAATACCGAAAAAAAAAGAAGGACTTCTAAGAAATGAAAACTGTTATTTGAACTGCGACATAAATTAGCTCCACAAATTAAGTAAGTTTGCTGTTTAAACATTCGTTGTGGATTAATGTAGCAAATAAATACTTTCACCGAGCTTCGCGTTAATTATGTTCTTTCGATCACTTAAGGGGAAAAGAAAAAAGTACAGCAGATATACCGACTACTGTGTTATTGTGTGTGCTATTGCACACGACAGCTATAGGTGAAAATGAAGAAGTTTGAGCTGTCCCCTGAGAAAGTGTTGAACGTCTCGGGTATTGCTCTCACTCCGTTCTTGGGAAGGAGTGATGATCGGAGATTATGGAAACAAAAGAAAAGACAACAACACATCCAGCCAGGGATTGCAATAATACTTTGAGTCACACGTGGCTGTGGGTCACGCAGGTCAGATCTGCACGCATTGCGACACACGGGGCGCCGAAAGTGCTCCCCCGCGCTGAAGAAAAGGAACGAGTAACGTCAGTAACGAGTTACCAATTTTTGTTACTGATTCCGTTACTACGGTTTAACAACGGTAGAAACACGTGTACTGCAATCGGAAACGCAGGTGTTTCTTTCCCGGGTTCCGATGGCAGCGCCACCACGCGGGCGCTCCGGAACTAGAGTACTATTACCATATTTTAAAAAGTAACTGAATCGTTACTTCGTTACCAAAAAGTAACCGTTACCAAGTAACGAGTTACTTGTAACGAGTTAGGCACAACTCTGCCGCCGACGGACAGTGAGGAGTACCAGGGGAAACTCTGCCAGTCAATCTAGCGGTGTGGAATCAACGAGCGAGTGCCCGGACGCCGAGACTTGAACTGCAACCATCGGCCAAGATATAACGGAACCCTGCCGACCAAGGAGCTACACAGCCGGAGTGACTAATACCCAAAACGCACTGTCGCACACGATTTGGATCGACCCGCAATCCTGGTTGGCGCAATCCCGCTTGACACGCTGCGCCGTCCGCACTTCACGTTCGTGATCCAGGTTTTCATCTGACGCCCTCTGGTGAGAGCTTTGCACAATACCCATTGAAGTTTCAAATTAAAATAAAACATTCGTCCAGGATGTCTACTTGAAATATATTCACATTAATGCAAATGCTATTTCAGCTGTTTCAGCGTTTGTCCATGTTGTTTTCTTCGTTTTGGCCGCTGCCATCACCGCATTCTTGCCAGCCCGGAACCGGCAGAGCGAGTGGAGAGAAGACGAAGTGAAAGGAAGCCACTGCGCCTGTGCCAACGCTCCTTGAAGTGTGTAATCATGTTCGCGAACGCGGGACAAGTGTCTGCGTTGTTGATCTCTGTCGCCGAGACTCGCTTTGTCCGCCCTTACGAAAATGAAAATTTAGACAAGAGATAAACTGATGTTCTGAGGCTGGAACAACATAGAAGGGACAGATACAAACAAAGCCTCAAATTGCCTAAGAAATCAACGATGAAAGATGAAAGTCACTGAAAAGGTTAGCCAGCTGTAGGGATCGAACCCACATCTTCTGAATTGCCGGTCCAGGGCTCTACCAATTGAGCTAAGCTAACACGCCTCTCCAGTGACTTTCGGGGTGCGTCATCTGAAGGGACACAAACCAGCCACCCGGAGTGAGAGTGAGTGGCTGGTTTGTGTCCCTTCAGATGACGCACCCCGAAAGTCACTGGAGAGGCGTGTTAGCTTAGCTCAATTGGTAGAGCCCTGGACCGGCAATTCAGAAGATGTGGGTTCGATCCCTACAGCTAGCTAAACTTTTCAGTGACTTTCATCTTTCATCATGAAAATTTTCTTTTAACTGACAATCGACTTCCTTTTTATTGACCGTATTGACTTCCTGCTTTCTGCTACTTTTTATTGACTTTAGTCAATCAAGAGCCAATTGACAAATAGTTGACACGAATTGGCTGCATTTTAATTGCCATGAGTCAACTGGCAACAAATTGGATTCTGCATTACTTTTCAGAATTTTCCAACTTTCTCCACATCTGGTACCAAGAAACAAAACTTGTCCACTTTTTTGGTCTTCCAGCACAATTGTTTGTATCTGTATGCTTGCAGACGCAGTTGCCGTCACGGTTGTCAAATAGCAAGCACCACGATCCCCATCGCCAAATTTCAGCAGGTACAAAGCCGTCACGTCGGTATGAAACGGCTTGGTACCCGCTGATAATATGTGTGCCTCCGGAACCGTGTACTTTTGTGCTTGTTGAATAATGCGTGTGCCGGCTGAATATGTTTGCCTTCGTTGGAGCGTACTACGTTCAGGGTGTCGGAGCGAACCGAAAACCGGAACCGAAAACCGAAAAAAAAACGCTATTTTGGTGCGAACCGGAACGGAATCGAAACCGTATACGTTTATTTCGCTCAGGAGGGAAACCGAAAAATATATGTAACGGTTTTCGGTCCAAGAAAAAACTTCGCCGGTTTGGACTACGAATAGGCGAATGAAACAGACGTCGTGTGCTCTCAAGTCATGTCATGGATACTATACGAGGGTTACGGTGGAATGTATGTTGGTATACTATGACCCTTAGGCTCCCTTTGTAATGGTTTATCGTTCGCGCACGCACAGACTTAGAGGTACATGTGACTCTCTAGCAATGTGCCGTAGTGTTCGTTTTAATTTGATCCCCCCAAACTCTCCTGAACTAAACAGCGACCCAAGGGGGCTGCATAACGGCTTCTTTATCGGTAATGTCGCGCAACGCGTCCCCTGTTTGAGAGCAGCTAAGTTGAATACATTTACGTATACGCGAGGGCAAGCCCGTGCGATGTGGCAACTCTTTTGTGGACAGGACACGAAGCAAATATAACGGAGCCGTCGAGCGCGTTTGTGAGTGAAGGTGTTCCTCGATTTGCGTCGTACTCGTGCGGTGGTGCTTGCTGGCTAGACAGTAGCAACAGACATTTGGATGGGACGCGATCGCTCCAACCCAGCAAGAAAGTACTTTACGTATGACATCACGACAAACAAGTCCGTTTGTAGCATGCGGTTCAAGAAAGGAGAAGGCTCGTTCAGACAGTAACCTACAGGAACCAGGAGCTACCAATTTCACATCTGTCTATTAAATACCACGTATGTGGAATAAACGGGTTTACATTGTGTAACTTTTTTTTTTTTTGTGGGGATGAATATTCCCAGCAGAAGCGAAACCGGTTAAAAACCGGTATGAACCGTTATTTTTTTGCTCCGGAGCAGAACCGGTACCGGATCGTTTATGATGTAACCGGAACGAAAAACGTTTCGGTTCGACACCCTGCTACGTTGCTCCGGTGAGGAGTTACATGGCACCACGTGTTCTTCCGCAGTGCATTTCGTCCCGCTTTGTTGCCCGATGTCTGCGCTGCAACCTCGCCTTTGGGAAGGATAACAACCTTGCTTTTTAGGAACAGGTTTAATGTTTGCTTACGGTAAGTCAACCTAGCTGTGATGCATCGTATGACGCCTGCGTTTTACTCGTGTTTAACCAACGAAGTACATTCTGTTGCAGACGGTGGACACATTGCAAATGGCGGCAGGAGAGGATCGGTTTCATCGGTGAAGCGACGATGTACGTTACGAGCGAGATTAATTGTATTCTTTCGTTATAGGTGACCGTGGGACTGTCGATTGCAAGGACGTGAGTTACAAAATGGTGTACTATTCCAGCATTCACGTTGGAACAATACCAGCGTGATATATTAACTTCGGTTTCTTTACAGGTTGTTTCCTATCTGAACGGTCACACATACGTGCGCAAAATTGCAATTGCTTCTCACATCATAGCGTGATCGGGTGCCACTTGCTTGGACGATTGTTCGTCGGCCATTTCCTTTGAGAAACTGTCACATTGTCGTCACTAAGGATGATATTCATAGAGTTTTGCAGTGCCATCCTGTTCGAAGTTTCGAGGATTGTGTGTTCGACGTTTGGAGGACTGCCTGGTGCATCGGATTTTTATTTATTAATTTATTTATTTATTTGTACCTTGGTGCCCACCAACGGCGGTTAAACCCAACGTGGTGGTGCACCAAACACAAGAAACACATAAAAGTAATAAAAACCTCCAACAAAGCCCAAGATTCAAAGTGCTATAACAACACTTATGGTTACATAGACATTAATACACTCTTAAACTTAGCAGTTGTCCGGAAAATGTCCACATCATCATTCCGTGAAAAGAATTCATTGTATGTGCCCTGCATCCTAGTCAATGGGCAGCATTTGCATGGAGCATATGGATAGAAAGGGCGAGCCACACGAGTTCGCCTGACGGGAACGTGAACATTTACTAAACCGATTAAAAACTCAGAGTCAGTGTTTCCGTGAATAATTCTGTGTAAGAACATCAAGTCGCGATGCTGTCTTCTGCATTGCAGGTTGTGAATTTTATGCCGGAATAGCATTGTCTCATACGAAAAGTAAACATTTGGAAAATAGAACTTGTGATATACAAATCTAATAAACCTTTTCTGAACTCGTTCAATGCAGGCAGACTGCGTAGCGGTGATAGAGTTCCATACAACTGACCCAAATTCTAATTTGCTACGGACGAGGCACATATATAACCTCAGCACAGAAGCAAGATTATCACATTCCCTGGACAACCTTTGGATAACACCAAGTACACGTATAGAGGCATTGTAAGATGTAAGACTTCACAGTCCTATCTCTTCTTAAAACCCTAGAATGAGGCTCGTGCCCCATTCCTCTTCCTCTTTATTCACCTGTCGGCACCTTACATAAGTTTTACAAACGTGTTGATGGAAGGTCAACCTGCTATCATGATGTATGCCTAGATCGCGTACAACATCAGCCCTTATAATACCTGTCCCAAGCACAGTATAATCGTACAATATGCAATCACGCTTTCTACTGTAGGACACGATTAGCGTTTTATCAGCATTTAACTCTAAGCCATTAAGAGTACACCAGTTCGAAATCGCATTTGCGTCGCTCTGTAGCAGTGCGCAGTCATCCACTTTATCTATAGAAAGAAATATTTTTATATCATCCGCGAACAAAAGGACAGTGGAGTTCCTTACTGAGGCGGTAATATCGTTCACAAACAACAGGAACAAAAGAGGTCCAAGAACACTTCCTTGCGGAACTCCGGAAACCGAAGTGAAAGGTCGACAGAATGTCAGAGATTCGGACGATATTTTGGCGGTGAGACAAGTGGCTATCAAAAACTGTGCAATAAGCAGGTGGCACACCGTATAACCCTAATTTTTGCAACAAAAGAGCATGGTCCACCCTGTCAAAAGCTTTGTGCATATCAAAATAGATAGTATCTACTTGCCCTCTACTGTGTACCACAGGACTAATTAGGTGGACGAAGGAACAAAGGTTAGTTTCGATGGATCTTCCCTTCATGAACCCATGCTGGGAAGAACTTATCGCACTTTGGACATGGTGATACCATCGTTTATGTAATACTAATTCAAAGATCTTCGAGAAACTACACAATAGTGAAACGGGTCGAAAATTCTTAATTGCATGGGAATCACCACCTTTAAACACTGGGATCACTATTGAGCACTTCCAGTCGACGGGAAAATATCCGGAATTAAGTATGAGGTTGAAGACATGGCACAATACTGGGGACAGTATTTCAGCGCAACCTTTTACGATGAAAGCAGGGACACCATCAACACCGGCAGTTCGTTTAGGCTTAAGCCTTTTGATAGCACTCAAAACTTCACTTTCACCAACAAGAGTACACTTGAGGTCGCAACCTGATTGCGCAACAAAGGGACTTCCCTTTGGCGCAGATTGTAGATAACAGGATGAAAAATACTCAGCAAACGCATCAGCTACGGCAGAAGGGTTCGAAAGGCACTTTGATCCATCCCTGAGCGTGATTTTGTGATTGTCTGCCGCCCTATAATCTCGTACATAACTCGAAATGAAGTTAGGATTGGCTCGTAATTTTTCACTAAGATATTTATAATGCGCACACTTATCTCGCCGAAAGAGTTTCTTCGACAAAGAACGGATGTTTGCAAAAAGACTGTACCAGTATGAATTCCCAGACTTCTTATACATGCGATGATATTGTCTCTTTCGTCTCAAGCTGTCCCTTAACTCTTTCGTAAACCAAACAGGGTACTTGCGCTGCCTGGGGACAACTTTCGGGATGAGCATGTCCATTCCACTGGTTATAGCACCAGTCAAAATATTAACAGCAGATTCGACGTCTTCACTATCAAGCACTGTTTCCCAGTTGAAGTCCCGCACGTGTTGGTAAAGCTGTAAGTAATCACCTCTTGCAAAACAAAAACGTGGCGTAGTCGGTAGCACATCCCGTTGGAATTGACAGAGTCTACAGCAAGGGGAGGATGGAATGCATCCACCCGAGACAACGGTACGATGTCATAGCGGATGTTCTCCACTGAAGAGTTGACAAACACAAGATCGAGCACATTACCAGCACAATTCTTTGCATAGTTAATTTGCGTAAGCCCGTTCAATTGCGAAACGTCAAGCAACGACTGACCCTTTTGTCGTGCGTCACTCCGTGAACTCATCGCGCAGCCGGAATCCCAGTCAACACTTGGCGCATTAAAATCACCGTATACATGCACATACATGGATGGGTTGTGTGTCCGTGCAACGTGTGCTCCATGTGTGTGTGTTGGGATTAGTGAACCGCGTATGCTTTCCATTCGGCAAACGATGACGTACTGGATGCAACTTAAAGGTATGTGCTAGCCAATAAAATCTTGTTTCATGTTCGATGTCCTTGGAGGCATTTTCTTCTTTTCTTTTTCTTTTTTGCGAAGCCTGGAGGTCACTTTTCTCTTAGGAAACTAGAGAGGCACAATGTGTCTCGCGTATTCGTGGGTACCAGTAACCCTTGGATACGTCCTGTACACTGTGGCTCCTGGCGTTAGCAGGGATGTCGTACCAGTTGTTTCAGGGGGCACAGGGCACCTGCAGTTTTCGCAGGCACCGCGTAACACAGTCAGAGTCAGTAAGCACAGTGCCCATTCTCCACTGAAAATAGTCAATCACCAGTCCATAAAAAGACACATCGAGTCAGTGAATACAGAACCTAATCTAAATCGAAAATAGCCAATATAAAGACACCGACCAATTATCAATAAGGAAGAGATAAGAACCAATCACCCATGGATTAAACGTAAATTGACATTTCACTGGCATACGTTGACTTTAGTCAATTGACCGTCAATTGACTAAAGTCAACGTATGCCAGTGAAATGTCAATTTACGTTTAATCCATGGGTGATTGGTTCTTATCTCTTCCTTATTGATAATTGGTCGGTTGACATTTCACTGGCATACGTTGACTTTAGTCAATTGACGGTCAATTGAAGGAAGACGTTTATTTTCGTAATGGCGCACATGAGGACGATAGCAATCGCTACGTAATCACGATTGCAGCACAGTGAGGATCCTGCGTCATTGCGTTTTGGGTATAAGCCAGCGCACCGATCTACAAAAGGGATCCTCCCGAGGTCAAGTGGACGCCCTAGCCGCCTAGAACTGGGTCGTCGGATACCGCAATTGTAAGCTCAGACCTTTTGTCGTTTCTGTTGACGCCGCGGCTGTAGAGTTAAATGCGTTATGTAAATTAAAAGAATGTTTCCTAACTGCAACCAAGTCTCACGTGTGTTGCCACCCAGCGTGGACCTTTGCCAGTGACTGCGATCGTCACAACAGCATTATTTACACTGGCGCCTGCCTCGTGATCAAAACAGCGAAGCATGGGACTTTTTGGGGGCTCCGGAAAGAATGGTTCGCAAGGCCAGGCAATTAAAGGCCACAAAACCAAATATGAGTTGATATGATAAGGAGATGTCAAACCAAATATGAGTACTACTCAAACGACACACGGTTGTAGGACTAGAAAGGTGCAATATATTACATAAATATTCTGTTAAAGTATGGTTTCTAAGATCACGCTAAGCGAAGTCTATTTTTATCAACAGTGCACCACCCGAATTTAGTGACTAGGTTCTTTTATTCTTCTAACTCCCTTTACTCTCCCTCTTGTGTGCCGTAAGTGGCCGTAAGGTTCGAAGCCATGCAGTTGAGAATTAAGCCATTTACACAATCACTTGAATCATCATCATCAATCACAATCATCATTTGAACCACACGCACTGAGCGATCCTTGTTAGTCTCAATAACGAAAAGTACTCACACTTTTGCGCCGTTTAGGTGTATGTTGTTTCCCCGTTGTGGACAAGTGTTATAATGGCAGTACAGCTTGTTTCAAGCGACACTGAGCTCGGTACCCAGAACGTTGAAGAGATCCAGCGTCCCCTTCGTAACCCCAATCATGGAAATGTTCGCTGCAAACACGAGCAGTCGATGGCACCGCACCGTCCTTCCATTCCGGCGGTCCGATTGCTTCGTGCCATCAAAGGCTGTCCCTCTCGTCACTGAGAAGCATATGGCATTCGATGCCCGGCGAATATTGACGTGAATTAGGGCAACCAACCACCCAACATCGTTTCGGCATCGGCAAACACTACAGGATGCGACTGCGATAGACTGCGACCATCGCGCGGATGCTGACGTCACGGAGATATCCGAAGGTAATTTTTTTTCATTCTAGACTCAAGGAAACGTTTTCTTTCTGATGAAAACAAGAAAAAAAATCCTAATCCCTTGAAACTGGAACGTTTTCCAATGGATCCCGGACCTAGTCAGAATAAGAAGCACTAGGAAGCAATTAAAAGCAAGACGAAGTCTAACGCTAACGCATTGCCTTCGCATTAAATACATTAATCGCCCTCAAATTTTTGGTCGTGAGTGTTGGGTTAACCAATGGGCTGGGTGTTGGGGTTCGTCATATGGGACCCGCATATGGTATTTCACATCCTGCGTGGCACAACTGAACGGAAATGCGGTTTCGAGAGATTTATGTCTTTCCAGTATGCTTGCTTGGGCACTGTTGGAATTCGTTGCGAACACATAAAAACATGAGGCCAGAAGATGCATTTTTGTTTTGTTCATGCATTAAATAGCGCTGGCTGTAGGCACAAATTTTAAATCTGTACATTTTCAAAGTTCATGGAATGGACATATTATATATTTACTTGGGTCTCAGTAAGAGCACCTGGAGTCAACGTCATGACCTGCGTCGTTGGCATTTTTGCATGTACAGCCGAGCGGCTGTCTGCAATACACGTGTATGGCGCATATCGTACCCTTTTCACGTTTTGGAGTAATTCGTCAGTGGATCAAGAAGTGCATGGGTTATTCAAACATGGCAGCCGTCGACAAAGCCCGGTAGCAGGGAGAAATCGAAACCATGCACCTCGTGATTGCCGTTAAGTCCGCCATTCGAATCATTCACGCTCTTAGATACTTTGAGGCTTGTGTTTCGTTCGTCTGTGTGCGTGTATATATATTCCACCCTTAGAGCAGTTACTTTCTATCAAGGCGATGGTGCTTTTATTATAACAATGACAAGCCTTCTGTGAGCTTTCTTCTAAAAATATAATGGTCGTTTAATATAGTACACTCAAAAAACAAAACAGCACGATCCTAGCTAATCGTCATCCCGAGTGACATCGTACTGTCTCCTTATTTGTTGAAAACGGGAGGCATACGCCTTGCTGGGACAGTATGCAGCTATGATAATCGAGTTTGTTCCCCATTCATAATCTCACAATAAAGTTGTTGTTTTGATAACTGTCACAAGGTGGTGGTGGTGGTCGTGGTGATAGGGCTGTCACAAAAAGGTATACGGCCCGTGTTTTCCACGAACGAGGAGTAATCAATCTGAGCAATGTTTGGCCTTCAGCGGCTATGTGGTAAAGTTCTCTTCTAAGCACAGTTCCCTTAGAAGTCGGCCCAGGACGCAAATTCCCCCAGGACGTCAGTCGTGACGTTGCCCACATACGTGAGGCCGACAACGGCAAGCCCTATCACCACCACCACCATCTTTTTTAAGAGTGTAGAAAACGTGAAACAATGTAAGCAATGAATAGCAAAACATATAGCTAGAAGATTCGTAAAAGACATTAGAGTTTGTTAGTTCCAAAACAGCTTACATATTCGCTGACAAGAACGCCGTCTTCACGTGCGGTTCTTAGGAGCAATTGATCCCCGTAAGCTGGCTTCTGTCGGAGATTTAGTGTCAAATCATCGGTGAGTTTGAGTATTGTTGCGCCATTATCCTCCCTGCCTTGAAGGATTTGTGGGTACACGACAGTTTCTTGGGCAAAATCTGAAATGAGCGATTAGGCTAGTACTGTGCGCGCCTTTAAGTAGATTATTGAATACATAACAGCACGGTGTTGCCCTTCAGAACGTCTCTCATTCTTTGTAGCCGCTCTCAAATCCTGCTATCATGCAGTAATAGCGTTTGCCTGATGTCTGCCCAGGACTAACCCATCGTGGATTCGCTTTAGAATTACGCGCAAGTTCGCTGCCAAGCTTATGCATTGCTGCCGCCTTCGCGACGACAATTCCGCATTACGCGCTCCAGAAGTGTTCAGCAAGTATGACTATCGTGCTCTCGTTACCCAAGTTGCTGTCTTTACCGCAACCTCTGTGCCGTCAGAAGAAACTTCCAGTAACCTTGAAGCCATAGACGGTACGCGGCACCTTTCCACCTTCCGACAACCTCGTGCCCAAACGTTTACTACAGTTCAACCGTACTATGGAGCGGTGCACGTTGATTGTCGATACATACAAGGTGTTGCTTTTTACTCGTTACAGAATTTGTATTAAAAAACTAGCAGAGCAAAATAGACGCCATTTTAGCAGGTGGGGTGCGGCCAGGCGAACATCCGGTAGGGCATATGCAACTACTGGACGACTAATTCGCTAAGATTTAATAATTAACTTATTAACTAGATCTTTTCTGGGAAATGCGAGATAGCAGTATTCCAGCCAGTCCTTATTCAGATCCACAGTCCTCATTAAACGCTCTGTGAAGCGAACGTACCTTCAAATGTAAACTCTCAAATTTTGCTATGCAAATGAGCCAAAACCCGCTTTTGGAGCGCAGAAACGACGCGACCCTTGCCTTATCTGAGTCGGATAACAGTCTATCTGGCCAACAGGTTAGTGCCTTTTCCAATCACCTCCATCGCTCCAAAGCACGTGGCCGTGTCACATGGTCGCTCTGTCTGCGCTCGAGTGGTGCGTACTAGTTCCGGTTTCGGCTCATTTGCATAGCAAAATTTGGCAATTTCGATCTCGAAGTACGTTCGCTTCTCAGGGTGTTTACTAAGGACGATTAATTTGAATAATGACTGGCTCCAATACGACCATCGCACATCTCACATTTCCCAGAAAACATCTAATTAATAGCTAATTAGTCGTCCACCAGTTGCATATGCTGCATGTCATACTGTTCGCCTGGCCGTATATCCCACCTGGTAAAACGACCTCTGTTTTGCTCTGCTAGGTTTTCTGTAAAAGTCATGAAACGAAATAAAAGACACACCCTGTAGATGGAGCACAATTGTCAGGGTATATAACACCCAGTCACGTGGTTGCAGTATTCCTTTCTGACTTCATGCAGTGGAAAGAGTGCTCTGTTTCGTTGCTATAGAATCAATATGTGTATTCTGTTCAAGGAATACATCAGTGACAGAGCGAATAAATCCGTGAATAAAATAATTTTGGAAAGCAGCATTCTATCTCATATTTTGAGCTGTAAATTTAATTTTTGTATTGTTGAGTTCTAGCTTGCGACATTTCTATACCACACGAGTACGTTTCCGTATCCTGCTCTTCTGCGCATGTGCCACAGTGGGCTTGTATTCGTGCACCCCCTGTATCCGTGATGTAAGTCCATGCACTTGCTCCGTGTAAGAGTTCGTACACTTCAGGGGTTAAACAGGAAGCGACGTTCACATCTCGGAGGTGTAGACCAAGATTAACACGTGTGAAGAGGTGAATACAAAGCATCCCCTGTTGCCAGCCCCGCAACAGGAAGTGAAGAAATGCAAACGGCTAATCGCTACGTGTACATTACATTCTAGGGGAGAGATGCACCTTAAGTGAACCTTCCTAATTTCTACATGACCAGCACGATACCCTTCTGTTTGGAGTTGTCAACAACAACAACTACTACATGAATGGCGATGGAATGAGGTGATTCACCGCAACAATTGCGGTACCATTCCTGGGGCGCGTTGCTGGCGTTCTCCGCGTCTCGCCATACGCCGTCGTTGCTATAGCGACCGAGCCGGCACGTGACCTCTATCATCACAGCTCCTTGAAACGCTGTTGCTGGCCATGCCGCCGCCGCCACAGCGCGGAGAGGAGGTCATCACCGAGCGGCGACAGCGAGGCGGCGTTCAATTTCTCGTCACGGAGCTCGGATGTCGTCATAAGCATGGCGGACTTATACTTGTTCCTCGCTGATCAAGGTGTATGCGAAGAAGAAAGGTCTCGTGTGTTTCGCCGGCATCGTGATGCTTTCAGTGCATTAACTGAAGAACAATTCAGTGCAAAGTTCCGCCTCTCCAAAGACGCCGTGAGGGAAGTCTGCGATGCTGTTTCAAGAGATTTACAGAAACGTAAGTACCGCTTTGTTCCACGAGCTATGTGTAGCATGAATGTTCCTCGTGAGCTCCCCGTGAGCTTCCTACGCGCGAGACATTTTTTCGAAACACGATCGTTCTCAGACTGCCGTTTGAATAGTGCGTCATGGAAGTGTGCGAATGAAGATGGTACGTATGCTACACGGAAGCTTGTAGAGGTGGTCGCTAGTGTTAAGCATCCGAGGCAGTAATACGCAGGTACTAGAAGGCAGGATAGAATGTTTATTGCGTTTCGTGCGTTGTACAAATACACACTTCCCTCAGTGCCAGTATATAGCTATCGGGACTACCCATGCACATGTAAGAGCTGCGTTGCACAACCGACCGTGAAGAAAAGCGGATTACTTTCCTGGACATGAGCACACTATCAATTTTTTTAGAAGAGTGCAACCGCACACGTCTGACGACTAATACAGTTCAGTGTTGCTAAAGATAGAAGGTTGTATTGCTTGCATTTCAGTTTCTATGTCAATCTATATGACGATAAATTTATATATTATGCCTATTTGCAGCGCAGCAGTGGCGTAGCACTACCCTCACGGTTGAACAGAGGGTGCTTATGGCACTAAGGTTTTATGGAACTGGTGCATTTCTCAGCAACATTGCGGAGGAAGATGATTTCCTCACAAGCAAGCGCCCAGTGTCCGAGGCGATCCATTCTGTGAGCACTGCAATTATCCGGAATCTTGCACCACGATATCTCAAGTTCCCTGTGTCACCGGAAGAAAGATTGAAGATCAAGCAGGATTTCTACGAAATTGCTGGAATGCCTGGCTGCGTTGGTGCGTCAATATCATAATAATTTCTGTATTTTATTCAGGACCAAAGAGACCATAATGTAATTGCACGGGTAATAAGCACAGTTGAACATTTTATGCATGTACGTACAACACATATATTTGATACAGTCCATAAGTTATAGGTGCATTTTATGATGTGGTCTGAAAATAATACATAGATATTGTTGGAACATACGACAAGTTATTCACGAAGCATATACAAACAATAATGTTTTTAAACAGTTTTATGGAATTCGTAATAACAGCTTATGGCTGGAAGAGGGGGTTACACTTGACTTCGACCAATGACTAGAATGAGTATCGTAGTGATGTGTTACGTGAGATGTGCTATTGAGATGTGTTACTTGATTTCATCAGACTATGATATGTGTGCAGAGATACGTAGTACACCCAAAAGGTGAACAGTTGATGCAAGAGAAACAGTGTGAAAAAGACGAATGCAAAACTAAATTCCTTCCAAGTCAGAAGTTAAGCAGGCTTAGATTGGTGGTACACGATTGAACGGCACGCAAAAATGATGTGCTGAAGGAGGAATTTTTGTTTTCTTTTCAGGTGCAATTGATGGGACTGCAATCGCAATCATTGCTCCAAGCACGAGGGACCCCCGTTTTGTGGATGGGAATTACTACTGCCACAAGGGGTATCATGCCCTCAATGTGCTTGGGGTAAGAAATAATTTTTGCTCCGAGACGGCTTGCAATATGTACCTTTCTATAGATTGTTGCTTGCGCTACTACATATTGTCCCTGTAAACTACCACAATATGCACATGCAAGAGTAGGATAGAATACAGAAATCCTTAATTAGGTTTCAGATGCAACTCGTCGAATCCTCTATCTGAATGCCTGTTACCCGGGAAGTTGCCATGACTCCTCCGTATGGAGTATGTGTGATCTTCGCCGTCAGGCTCCACAGATGTTTGGTGATGGAGAATGGCTTCTAGGCAAGTGTACCGTATATGTCTATAAAATGTGACATAGTACAACAGGACAGCTCTTATTGTTTTGCCACATTTATTCTTTACAAGGCACTGCGTTAGGAAAAACATAGCTGAATGTGGATTACAGAGAGTAAAGTATGAGAATGTTTTACATTAATAAATGACTCCACAGTTAAAGTACCTCTACAGACTACACCATGATATTTCTTTTATCAGACTCAATACACAAAATGTAAATGGTGTCAGTGAGCATTACGTACTTCCACTGATTTTTGAAAGAAGCTCCCCAGATCGGAATTATCTCGGAGCAGGCGACCATCTAGCGCACCTCTTAGCAACAGTGCTCTCTGTAGCTTTGGGCTACTTAGAGTTACAGGTCACTCCAGTTAATCCCAGATAAATGTAAAAAAACTGCAGTGTACCTTTGTTGGGGACTGCGTTAAAGGGCTTGTAACTTGCAAAGTATAACACTTAGAATTTGTTTCCTGTGTGTTCTAGCATGCATTACAACACATCTGTAACATAATGAACCACATCTATGAAAGTGTCTGAACAACTATAACTGAGTGTTAGACCCCTGCCAGCAGCTGGTGAGGGGATGGAAACTGACCTTCGAGGAGCAATCTGGGTAATGTGCCCAGCACATGATATCGTACTCTTAAAAAATAGAAAATCATTTTCTGATACTTCCATTTCACACCGGAAAGCTAGAAGCTACTATTTCAGGATAATACTGTATGAAACACATGTATTGACACAAATTTGGCAGGATTCTGTAGTCTGTTCGGATAGTCTGTAGTGGCATTTAAACTGGCAAGTATGATGCCCACAAAACAAAATGTTGCACGCGACACTGCACACGTTAGTGAATATGGATCCAAAGAAACAATGGATGGCTTTTCTTGATGTTGCAGGGGACCTTGGGTACCCTCTCGAGCCTTGGCTGATGACCCCTGTCCGCAACCCTGCAACACAGAAAGAAGAAGCGTACAATGAAGCGCACCGAAAGACCAGGGTTCGTGTGGAGCAATGCTTTGGGGTCCTGAAGATGAGGTTTAGATGCCTCCAGCGCTACAGAACACTGCACTTCTCTCCAGACCGGGCAGCAAATATCATAACAGCATGTGCTATTTTGCATAACATCTGCCAGAAATACAATATTCCTGACCCATCGGATGAGGAAGTGGACGACCAGGAAGGGACCAACGAAGACAACTTTGACGTTGACTTGATTGAGGAACCACTGGAAGCCTCATTAATATCCAGGGGATTGCACAGAAGGAGCCATATAATAAGCCAGTACTTTTGATTCATGGTTTAGGCCAAGTGACAAGGTGCATGCCTTCACATAACCACGTGTCGCACTTATAAACGACGATTCCATGTCAACGACGTGAAGCAACTGTGGCTGTGTACATCGTACAGATGTGGTCAGAGGACAGCAGCAACTCTGAGTGGGGAGGGGATGGTTAGTGTGTGTCATGGGCTGACTTCTGGGGGAACTATGCCGACATTCATTATCTGTAAAGTCTGACGGAAAAGGAAGTGAAAACCTCAGGAGAGCACAGCCAGTTCTGGGATTCAAACCCATGTCATTTTCCATTCTCTGCATGGAACCGTTGTAACTGCCACGTGATCTGGTAACACATGAAATGATTTGTGCTATACATACTATAGTCGACAATCGGTTTTCAGATGGGGTAAAGAAGTGGACTTCGTTGCAAGAACACATCTCAACTCATCTTTGTGTGTGTTTGTTTTAAATTGTGTGAAATTTTGTGTTGAATTTGAAATTGTTCATTGAATTGTGCAAAATGTTTCTGTAGCAGAACAGATGAAATAGACACACCTCACTACTGCACATTTCTCTGCCCCTCTCTCTCAAGCTTGAGCCTGTAGTAGTCACTGATGGGAGCAATAGCCTGCACATTAAAACCAGAAGAAGAAATAATTAAATGAACGAGCAGAGGCTCTTAAAAGGCGAGCACAGGCAGGGCTCATCTGCAAAGGTACTAGCATTACAGGAGGTTGTTCACAATAGAGACTAACTGCATGCGTATTTCCACATTGTCACCTACCCCGAGAGCATAACACTGCCATGGTGTGGGTGCCTTTCCTCTTATTACCTGTCCAAGTTGTTCAATTTTGTCCACCAGTAACCTCTGCAGGCTCAATATTTGTTGTGTGACGGATGGCGGAACCCTTTGCCTCCGGCGCCGGCGGCATGTCCTAGGTTCGGGGTTTGTACGGCTGGGCCTGGGGTCTTCATGGACAAACTGATTGCCTGACGTACCATCTCTCGGCACTGCACTTACTGGGGGTTCTGGATCCTGCATAAAATGACATTAGTTTTTTTTGTCTTCACTTGTCATAATGCAGACACACCATTTGTACAGACTGTTCTGTTGCCATTTCCTGTTGTGGTGCCTGCATGTCCTGTGAGGAGCGCAATGTTTTTACTTTATATCTGTAGTGCTGCAGAGCGATGGAATTAGGTCTTTCATAGACTTACTTCATCTGCTGCTGCCGTTTCCGTGACTGTTCCTTGCGGTGATACACGAAGGCTGCCCGTTGCACCTGCCACGGTGTCCCAGCCTACAAGGGCCATGACCCGGGAGTCTAGGCCCTGTAGGCTTGCTGCTATGTCCACCACTCGTGTGCCGCCTTCTTCTCCGGGCTCAGTGGTGAGGTTGACAGTTGAACCAGCCCCGCCTCCCGTGCCTCCAATGTTAATTATGTTACCGCGTACGTTCTTGCGTACCCGGTATCGCCAGTTCCTCCACAAGAGCTGCCAACCCGCACCGTCCTTTTGAATGCCACCTACTGCGTTAAGGGAGGCCGCAATGGTGTCCCACTTGGCTCTTCGATGCTGCTTCGTTTCCCCGGGCATAAAACTCCTGTTATTACAAAGCTCCGGGCACTCTTCCATGAACGATAACAGAAGCAGCTTCTGAGCTTCGGACATGGACATGGCTAAAAAAACGAAGCTACTATTGTGCAAAGACGTACGAGATACACTGTGTCAGACACAGTACGATGAATTAATACCGTACTTACTTGAAACTGCTGGCACGAAGCTCCTTGCCTGCTGACAAGATGATACGTAGTGGTTTGAGCGTCTCGCGTTTCGTAGCAGACGACGCTGCTAGTTTTGGCACGCGCATATTTCTAATGCACAAGGATCCCTCATTGTTAATTTTTTTCAGCCGTTTCTCATGTTTACAAACTTTGTTTACCGATATTCTTCACAAACACTGTAACTTTCAGCTGTCGTACACGAAGATTTAATGTGCCTACGCGCGTCCGGTATCGAGACTACCGCCATGGAGCGAGCCGGAGAGGAGGAAGTTGACGGTGATGTGCACAGTACCCGTTGCAGGCCATTCTCCGTGTCTCGCCGCGCGAGGGAGGCGGTGGCGGCGACATTGAACGGCGTTACGATGCAGCGTTGTGATGACTTGGCCGGCAACGCGCCCCTGATTGCATGTGCGTTAGTATATGAGTGGGATGACGATGAAAAAGATGAGGCATACACACTCGCGCACACACATGACACACGCAAATGAGATATCACACACGCAGGTGCGTCGTAACTGATGGGGATAGTAGTTCATCGGGTCGGCCACCGGAGATGAAATGCTATGAAGATAACATTTGATCATTCAGGGCAACAGCTCTGAGGTCATAGGAGTTCAAGCAGGTTAGAAGACGTCAGGAACACATAGAATGGGTGCAGGCATTGACGGTGCTGCACAGTGTTAGAACAAGGACCCAAGATTGCTGCAAGGCTGAGGGGCTCGTTGTTGATACGGGTCAGTTGAGCATAGTTCTCTCCGAACTGTATAGATCGGAGTCGATGAGGACGTGTTGAATGCTTGCCACTATGCCGCAGTTGGAACGTGAGCTGGTTGAAGCCTTACCATAACCAGAAGTCTGTGTCTGAACTGCGGGGTGAAGGCCACACTGAGGCGAAGTCGATGCAGAAGGGACAGAACGACAAAGTTGGATCGACGGCGTGCAACAAGGACCTGTCTGTAATGTCCCGGCGATATTGTTGGGACGCCATTGGCAGGATCATCGCCGACAAGGATGCCCTCCTGTCACCATGGGTCAACATATTCGGTATCACATCTGGCATTGTCTGTCAACAGCAGCCACTCTGTCAGCCTCTTCATTTCTGGTTAGTCCACAATGATCTGGGATCCACTGAAAAGTGATGGAGTGACCTACGTCGCAAAGACGCTGAGCGTCGCTGAGGATGTCCGTGACAATTGGAGCCAATGTACCTCGTGCACCCATGCTCTCTGTGCACTGCAGGGCTGCCCTGGAGTCCGTGTGTACAACCCACATTCGCGGAGCTTCGTGCAGAGCATACCGCAGGAACGACAAGATGCAGTAATGCTATGCGGACCTACAGGAAGTGCAATGTGCCCGTCGATACCCGTGAGACACCTGGACCAATGGAATAACGAAGGCGGCCAATGGACTTACAGGTGTAGACGACCCGTCAGTGTAGATGGCAGTGTGCTCAGCGTAGACGCTCAACATCATGTCCAATGACATCTGGTGAAGGACTAACGGTGGCACTTTATTTTTTTAACGTTGAGTCCCGGAATGCCCGGGGAGATCGAGGGCACTGGCAGAGATCACGGGGGAGACGAAGACACTGTTGGGTTTACTACGAACGAGGGAAATTTAGGCTTTGCTTCCGCAATGATTTTGTAGAGGTTGCTCTGTGACGCCAATAAAGTTTTGCTACCAATGGGTGACGGCGGTGATGAGCGATGAGGCGTAAGTAGTAACGTACAGTCTCCCTCGTTCTGTGGACTTCAATTGGTATGTCATGAGCTTCGGCGATGACCATCCGCGTTCCTGCCGCTCTGGGGACGCCAAGTCAGATCCTCAGGCTGCGTGCAAGGAAGCACCGAAGCCGCTGAACTTGTGTCTCAGAAATGCCGTGAAGAACAGGAAGTCTATACACAAGTGAATCACGAACAAGAGCCTTGTGAACAGCCAGGAGTGATTGCTCATCCGTATTCCACTTGGCGCCAGCAAAATGACGAAGGACAAAGGCCCACCGCTGAACCTTCTTGTCAATGTGATCGATGTGTTTTTTCAAGGACAAGTTGCAGTCGTGGACGACACCCAAAAATATGTGATGTTTCACCTGCTTGATCGGCGAGCCAGCAAAAAATTGCTGATATGCTTCCTTGTGAAGGCGAGAGCTGCAGATTGGTCCCCTGATATATCAAAGCCGACTTTAGTGAAGAACTGCATGATTCTGTCCAGAGAACTTTGCAAACGACGCGGTATTGCAGGTCTTGGTTTTCCAACTGTCCAGGTACGAACATCATCAGCATACATGGAGATATTGACCTTGAATGTTATGGAGGACTTCGGACCCACCATGACGGGATTAAATGATATAGGGCTTAACACGCTACCTTGTGGTGCACCTTGCCTTACCACGACTTCCGGCCTGGCTTCATCACGTGTGCGCACCGATACAAATCTCTGCTGTAGAAAGTCAGTGATCCACCGGAAACGTTTAGCGGGAACACTAGCTTGTAATAGCTCATGCAACACCACCGCATGGCTGACGGTGTCGTACGCTCTCTTCACGTCAAAAAAAAAAAAAAACGCCATTACGATTTTCTTATAGAACTTTGCTTGTTCGACAGTGGTGACAAGGTCAAGGACGGAGTCTATTGGACTCCAGTGCCGAAGAAAGCCAGACATCTGGTTCGGAAATACCCGATACCGTTCTAGCCACCATTCTAGTCGATGCAGCACCATGCGCTCCAGCACTTTGCCGAGGCATCTTGCCAGGCTGGCTGGGCGAAACGATGCAAGGTCTGAGGGATGCTTCCCAGGCTTTAACAGAAGAACAACCAGGGCTTCTTTCCAGCCCCTGGGCACCACGCTGTTGTTCCACGATGCATTGTACACGTGAAGAAGACAGGACATAGCAGCAGCACTAAGGTTACGGAGGACTCTATAAGTAATTCCATCTTGGCATGGCGATGATTGGGCTCGAGATGAACATAGCGCAGCTTTGAGCTCAGACAAAAAAAAAAAAAAATTCATGGCCACTTCTCGGTGGATGACCAGGTCCGCCCGTGCAACTACCTCCTGAAGACGAGAGGTATGTGCTTGATACTAATCACTACTAGCAGCCCGAGAACTGGCTGTGATGACTGTGCAAAAATCGGAAGCAACATCATGCTCAGTCTTATTGAGCGAAAGGGCCAACACACGCAGCGGATTTCTTTGAGGTGGAGTCTCCTTCAGACAGCAAGCCACGCTCCAAACTCTCGTGGCAGAGTGAAAGGGCGAAAGGGTTCAGCAAAAGCGACGCCATCGCTGACGATCTACAACCTTTAGTGCCCTCTGTCCAGATCTGGCGATACGTCGAGCTGCTGCAATGTCTTCGAGCAATCCCGACCGTCTTGCCTTCCGTTCAGCCCTTCTCCTGCATGCTCGAAGCTGTTCAACACGATGATTTGTACCCAAGTGACCTGATGTGACCTTCACGTGTCGAGATGATGATCGAAGAGAAGATGGAAGTAGGGTCATTCCAGGCCAAATCACCCAAAGGTCGTGCTCGACCCCCCTCAGTTTTGCTTCCAAAAATTATCATGGACTCTTTATTGTAAATAAAGACGTTTTCCCGAGTTTTACTGGACAATGTTGAACTGTTGTCGATTTACGCGGTGTCACAGTTCGTCAGAATTGCGAAACCCAAGCTACGAAAAACGTTACCTACTGAGCAGGGTTTTGAGTCTAGGTGGACTTTAGTGACATAGAATGAAAGAACGTGGCCCTAACACTCTGCCAATATCAAGCTCTTCCCTCGTGTTTCATTTTCGGCCAGCGAAACAGGGCTCCTTTTTGGCGCTATTTCTTACAACTTTGCGCCTTGCTAAGGGCACTTTTCGCACAAGCTGGAAGGAATAAATACATTCAGCGTGTTCTGTATCTTCCATACTTCAAAATCACATGTTTTGAAGGGCGACCACACAATACTTTTTGCCCCATTTAATCCTAAATGCCGTACTTTTGGTAAAGTGCCGTTTTCAACGCCGTTTTTGAAAATGAAGCGGTCGGTCGAGAACAATCCAAATAAATGGAGACCACAGATCAATATCTCTACTAAATTATATAAAAAAATTGAGAACGTACTTTTTGATAAGCGCGAGAAAATATTTTTATGTCCCACATGGTTACGCAAGGGCCGCGCGAGACGGCTCCCTGTGCTGTGAACAAATCACGTGCCTAGGTTTCACAAGCCGCGTCCTGCGGCCGGATATGAGCTTTTCCTCTTTTTTGCCAGCCCTTTTGTTAATCAAATAGGTAGTTTTTATTGTTATCAGTGCATTGGTAAGTATTGTTAGTAGGTGTTTCTCAGACTCTTTCATTCGCGGCGTTTTAAAGTGGTAGTCATGAGAAACGACAGCGATGCTTTCATACTCACAAGAAACATTATGAGCAAACCATACTATCCCTTCAAATGCGCGTTTCTTATGATTAATAGCAACGCAGATCACGTTGTGAGCGGATAGCTTTTGCTTCATTGTAGCGTCCAAAAACGCGCTGTACATCCACGTAACCTTTAACACATGGCCTTGAAATCGGCCTAGGAGAGCTCATCCGCGGCTCAGCTGATTAGTTTATGATAGTCTTTCTCACATGTGATGCATGCCGGGTACCCAAAAAGGTTGTTATTGCTCCAAGTTTCTTGCTGAAGTCGTTGTGTTGAACAATGGCCGAAGTAGCAACGTCAGCAAATGCGTGCGTGCAAAATGAAGGACTGCGGTATGAACGTGCGTGTCACGCACGGAAACTCCAGTCGGAGCAGCGTTCAAGACGTATCTTTTCGCCGTACAGAGGAAATTGTAGTAGTCACTTCTAATGAGATACCCTACCAATGGTCGCCCTTGCTTTTTAACGTTTGAAAAAAAAAATATGAAATAATAATGAAACCGTTGTGCAGTCATTTACCTGGGTATCTTTTTGCTCTTACTTCAAACTGTTACAGTCGCGAAATATGTAGACAGTCTGAATTGCAATTAAACTGTTCAAATATGATTCCAGCCTGCTTGGGTGATCATCAGCAGCCAGCTGTTCAGTGTGGATAGATTAGCAAGCACCACATGAACGTCTCGGGCTAGTACGCGGTAGTCGCATAGATGTGACTTAGCTGAATATAATGTCTGCTCTGGTCCTCCATAAGGGATAGGGAAACTTCACCACACGGAGAAACGTTATCCGAACCAAGCCTCGCGACCCACCCGTGCGCCGTTCAGCGTAACTATGTGTAATGTGGATGGGATATAAAAATTATTTTCGCGCCCTAATCAAAAAGTACCTTCTCAATTTTTTTCTCTGCTTTAGTATAGATATCGATCTGTCATCTTCATCTATTTCGATTGTTCTCGGCCGACCGCTTCATTTTCAAAAATGGCGTTGAAAACGGGCAACTTTACCAAAAGTAGGGTATCTGGGATTAAATGGGGAAAAAAGGATTGTGTGGTCGGCCTTCAAAAGATGTGATTTTGAAGTATGGAAGATACAGAACACGCTAAATTTATTTGTCTCTTCCAGCTTGTGCGAAAAGTGCCCTTAGCAAGGCGCAAAGTTGTAAGAAATAGCGCCAAAAAGCAGCCCTGTTTCGCTGGCTGAAAATGAAACACGAGGAAAGAACTTGATATTGGCAGAATGATAAGGCCACGCTCTTTCATTCTATGCCACTAAAGTACACCTAGACTTAAAACCCTGCTCAGTAGGTGACTTTTTTTGTAGAATGGGTTTCGCGATTCTGACGAACTTTGACCCGGCCTAAATCGACTACAGTTCAACATTGTCCAGTAAAACTCGGGAAAATGTCTTTATTTGCAATAAGAAGTCCACGATAATTTTTTGAAGCAAAACTGAGGGGGGTCGAGCACGACCTTTGGGTGATTTGGCATGGAATGACCCTGTAGTTCTGTTAACTGGTCTGCCGATATGCACTGGTGCACAGGACTGGTGACCGCCGCGCGAAATGCGCTCCAGTTAGTCAATCTAACCGTTTTGCATCGAGGTTGTGACACATATCTTTCACACGAGATATAGATAGGCAGTGAGCACTGCCTCGCCCATCAACGTCGGTAGCCCATGATAAAGATCTAGAAATGTCCTTGGAACAATGTGGAAGGTCTAGGGCGTCTGTCGTGAAGTCCATGCGCAAGTAAGTGGGTGAACCATCGTTAAGGAGACAGAGATTCAGATTTTCGATGGCATCACTCCAGATTCTTCCTCTCCTGTCTGTCGTTCTACTTCCCCACACCTGATTGTGGGCGTTGATGTCGCCAACAACCAAAAAAGGTGATTCTAGCCCTATAAAGGTATTTTGAACGTCGTGCGGCATCAGGGGTGAAGATGGTGGGATATACAAACTGACGACTGAAAGCGACGTATTACTAGAGCAGGATGTTTTCGGGTTTTATTGCTTTTAGAATTCGGGGGGTAAAAATCGGGTGTTATCTGGTGAGCAGGAAAACATGGTGGAATCGGGTGAAATTTCTTTATTTGCGTATTTTTCGGGTGAAATACAGTTCGTCGTTCTTGCTCAGAATGACACAGGAACTCGGCAAAGTTTACATGGCTACTGATACGTCGGACTGATACACAAACTGATACGTCGGCGTCGTTGTTTGTTTTTACATGGCTAGACCTTTAAGGCAAGTGCATCACTCCTCGAGGCCTCTATGGGAATGCCCATACATTTTTGAAGTGCTGCGAAGAATTGTTTGGTTTGCATGAAGTTTGTTTTAAATGAAAGTGTGTACCAGTTTCTAGGGAATAATGATTTTAGATTTTTTACCTCTGGCTTTAAAATTTTCCCGTCGCAAGAGAAAATATTGCTATTGCTGTACAAAGTATCCAACGCCGCAGATAAAGAATCTAAAATAAATCACAGGTATTTACGATAGGATACCCCAGGATGTCGGGAGACTCGTCGACAATGAAGCTCAGTTTCGCGTATTTCACATCATCGCGGATTCCCACCATGGGCTTGCCGAAAACTTCGGCCGGTGCGCTCACGAACTTACGAACGACACCTTCGGCGTTCTTTTCTCTTTCACGCTGGCGATAGCAAACCTCAAACATTGTCTGCGCACCTTTCGCTTTCTTCTTTAGACTATCATGTCTTCTTGCCGATGCGAGGTGTTCCGTTATAAGATCGTAGGGTATCTTCGCCGGATCTGAAGACAGCACAAAGTTACACGCGAGCACGTTTTCGTTGTCACCCTTCTTTACTATTTCCAAATCGTTGTACTCGATGACCCAGTCTTCAAGTCATTTTCTTTTTACGACCCGCCATCATGTCAAAAGACGAGCGTCACGACGTTAATGCGTGAAATGCATAAATGCACAGGTTCATCAAACGAAGAGCCGATAGCAATCGAAAGCGAAAAGGAGACTTTCCTTCGTCATGGCGCGGCTGACGCGCATGCGCGAGGCGCTCGCACGTGGAGGCAGCGTTTACGCATGCACAATCGCTTCGCTTACGCAGGAAAGCCAACTTACGGGACGGGAGCTGCGACCGGTAGAAATCGGCTTAAACCCGACTGCCTGCTGGGTCGTTCGGGGGGTAAATTCGGGCCAAATCGCGTTTAACCCGAAAACGTCCGGCTCTACATATTACCCAAACGGACCATGCACCTTATATGGTCGATGGTCGAAGCAATCTGGGGGCCCTGCAAACGGACAGCTGTCAAATCTGCCCTGACACATAATACAGTTCTCGATGACACGCTTGAGTTGCCGGACGTAAAAATATTATAAGCACTGAGTCTGAAGTCGTCCTTGACGTACGCTTCGCTGAGAGCCAGAATCGGAATAGGCTACTTAAAGGGACTATCGCATCCATCTCAGTCGATTCCGAAACTGTAGCGCCGTTTTACTCCGCGTTCATCACTGATAATAACGCCGAAAACCCGACGCGAATTGGCAGCGTTGTTCCGTGTAGTTTGATATAAAACTTCGCAAGAGCAGACGACGCATTCCGGGGTTCCCTCTCCGGAAACGTCACACGGACGAGGCCAATCACTGCGCGCCCTATGACATGGAGAATACCAATCACGGAGCGGCCGGAGGGACCTTGGTAGCCTTGGCAACCGACAGACAGGCGGCCGGGCGAGCGAGCGAGGCGGAATGCTAGGGAACGGCGTCTTCTCTGTTACCGGCTCGCGGAACGTTGTTTCTGGTTAGTGTCGAACGTGTTCGTACAGTCAGGAGCGTAACGCCTTGTTTCACGTAACATGGTTACGTCTGCACTCACACTGGTAAGCGAAAGCCAGCGTATTTACCGAGGGCTTTTCACTTAGTATAGTGCGATGCGAACGCCAAGCAGACGATCCCGGAGAAAATCGCCTACGCTGCGCTCCTATTCGTGTGCCTGGCTTACGTCATCATCGTGTTGCTGCAGATGGAATGCGGACCTTTAAAACTCGATTACTTAATATGTAAGCTGTTTTCGGAAGAGAAATTTGCCAAAGTTGACTCTGAAACGGTGACGAACATTATCCTATCGGTATCATACATACGTTCCCGGATGCGATAGTCCCTTTAAGCAAAAACAGCTTGAGTTCAGGGAGCTTATTGGCAGACCTCTTGCATTCCACTGCATCACCGTGGCCCTCTTATAGAGAGTGTCCATGATGAAACGATGCGAGCAGGCCATCTACAGCGAAAAGCTGCTGAACCTGAGGCAACGATGCAGCGGCAGGGAACGCAGAAACTATCGCTTTGAGAGCAGCGACCAAAAGAGGAAGTTGCGCAGGCATTACAGCGCCAGCACTCGATGCTGGGTTATGCTGGGTATGCTGGGTTGAATCGACTCGAGGTCACCGACTTTGGTGAGCTAATACTCTTTGGGCGGCTTACAGCACCAGCACAAGTGACAGGGGCGTTGGTGACACCTGTTCCAGACTGGCTAGGTTGCTACGGGGGTTTGGGGGGGTTGCTTGAAAACGTCGTATTGCTGAACGCTTATGAGGGCATTGGGAATGGGGGACGACATGAGGGCCACCACAGTTGGCACATTTGGGTTGACGACGAGTTGTGCAATCCTTCACATGGTGTGGGCCAGAGCAAACTTTACAACGTTGAGGCCAACGGCAGTTACGGGCAAGGTGGCCAAACCTTCGGCAAAGGAAACATTGCAGTGGACCTTTCAGGTACTCGCGTACGTTGTGGATGGAGAATCCCAGGTGGACTTCTCGGGGTAGCTTCTGTGTGGGCCGAAACGTGAGTATGACACTCTTCAAGGGAATGTACCTGTCGGACCCATCTTCATTGGAGACATGACGCACTTGACTCCGAGCCGATAGAACACCCTCTGATTCCAAATAGGCGGCGAGGTCTTGATTTTAGTACGCCAGCGGCACATCGGTGATTTTCCCTTGATTCGTGACATACGACGTTGGGATGACAACGGTAACATCAATGCCAGCCACAGACCGAAGGACCAGAAGATTAGAGACTGCACCCTCGGTTTTCACAAAGATACACATGGAGCCATCATTATTTACCCGATGGCGTAGGATAGGTACCTGAGCAGCAGATAGGATGTCTTTCGCAGTTGCATTTGGGTTCGCCCTCCAAAAGGAACAACCTTGTCCAACAGGCTTAAACACAACAGGAGAACCGTGTGGATTATTCTTCTTGTATGTCACCAGGATAAAAGGATCACCAGCTCCTTGCTGATGGCCGATACCGCTATGAAGGTCGGCCATGTCCTCGCCAGAAACTTCGGTTGAGGCAGACCAGTCGTACAACGTGGAGGTTTCAGGAGGGAGCACCTTTCTTGTGGCATAAGCGCTGTGACGAGCCGGTCCCCTGTCTATGGGGGAGCGGCTGCGCTCTCGTAGAGGCTGCTAGTGCTCCATATTAGCAACATCCCCGCAGCCCGGTTCCGGCGTGGGGCCGTCGCGTACGCACGCCAGCGGCGCAAAGGCCTCCGGGGAACCCCCAAGAGCGAAATAAACGTTACCATTCCCAGAAATCCGGGATACGGTTTCTTAAAGTTGGCTTGACCGGCGTACTCGCTGCCCTCCATTGAAGCAATGCATTCCGCCTGGTTTTGTTAGAATATCTGTTGACGCTGAGCTTTAGAAAGAAAAGCCCACACATGGGTGTTGCTGTGAGAGCCCCATCGATTGTGTACTAGTGGAATGGAAGCAGCAAGAGCGTCACAGTTTTGTTCCTGGAGGACTTATTTTCGCCGTGTTGGCTTCATGGCAGAATGCATTGGTGTGCTATTTTTGTTGTACTTGGCTGAAACAATGGGTTCTCCGGAAAATGCGCATGTAGGACATTAAAGTTGAATTTGTCTTGTACGCTTTGCAACTTTGTGCGCTGTTGTGGGACGCTCCTATTTTGTTCCCACGACAAAAGAAGTATTAACAAGCTCGGTGTGGCTTGCGAAGCGTTTGTACGTTCATCCCTGGAGGGTGCACATATGGCATCGTTGGCTTAGTGGTAAAGATGCTAGGTCACTGCTTTCGGGGTCCGTGGTTCGGTCTGCTCGGCTTTTTTTTTCTTTTGTTCCCTTTCTTCTTTTTTTCTTTTTTTTGATGAGGTAGTTTAACAGAGGTAGGTACGCGAGTAACGGCAGGGCGAGAGCGTCAGAGTTTTGGCTTAATAATGCTGTACTGGATCTATATCACCCTGCATGGCGTTCAGTTTGATTTAGTTGCCCTAATGCTGTGCGACAGCCTGTGCAGTTAATATGTGAATAGCAGATGACTTCTCCTTGCACTCCCACTTACTTCACCGCTACAGGAATCCCCGTTTTGCACAATACCACCCGCGTTTGTTGTAATGTAGATTATTGTCAATCATTTAAAATAAATTTAGGACTTGTGGCATAAACGCCCTTTCTTGACTGTGAACTCCAGGTCGATGTGACAACGGAATCAATTATGTGGGTCAACTTTCACGCGCTCTAATCGTAAGGGTATTTAAGATGAACGAATTACCACGCGTGTTTGTTGTAGCGCTGATACATGCTACATTTACCATAAATTTTGGACCTGTAACGAATGCAAGCATCTCAGGAAAAAGAGCTGTAGCTTAAATGTCCTTGTCCCTGTCAAGGTGGAACTCATCAAATTTCCATTGAAAGAGGTCGACATGACACGGAATCGACACGCGGGTACACTTTAACGCGCTATAATGGGGAAACTAATTGAAATGCACAAAGTGCCACGCGTGTTTGTTGTCGTGTAGATGCTTGTCCATCATTCACCATCAATTTGAAACATGTGGCTTAAACGTCCTTTGTTCACAGTCAAGGCAGAACTCATCAAATTTTAATGGATAGAGGTCGACCTGACACGGAATCGTCTTGCGGGTACACTTTAACGCTCTGTAATGGCGAAACTAATTCAGATGCACAGAGTGCCACGCGTATTTGTTGTAGTGTAGATGCCTGTCAATCATTTACCATCAATTTCAAACATGTGGCTTAAACGTCCTTTGTTCCCTGTCAAGGCGGAACTCATCAAATTTTCATTGATAGAGGTCGACCTCACACGGAATCGTCACGCCGGTACACTTTAACGCGCTATAATGGCGAAACTAATTGAAATGCACAAAGTGTCACGCGTGTTTGTTATTGTGTAGATGCCTGTCAATCACTTACCATCAATTTGAAACATGTGGCTTAAACGTCCTTTGTTCCCAGTCAAGGCAGAACTCATCAAATTTTAATGGATAGAGGTCGACCTGACACGGAATCGTCGTGCGGGTACACTTTAACGCTCTGTAACGCTCTGTAATGGAGAAACTAACTGAAATGCACAGAGTGCCACGCGTATTTGTTGTAGTGTAGATGCCTGTCAATCATTTACCATCAATTTGAAACATGTGGCTTAAACGTCCTTTTTTTCCTGTCAAGGCGGAACTCATCAAATTTCTTTTGATAGAGGTCGACCTGACACGGAATCGTCATGCGGGTACACTTTAACGCGCTATAATGGGGAAACTAATTGAAATGCACAAAGTGCCACGCGTGTTTGTTGTCGTGTAGATGCTTGTCCATCATTCACCATCAATTTGAAACATGTGGCTTAAACGTCCTTTATTTCCAGTCAAGGCAGAACTCATCAAATTTTAATGGATAGAGGTCGACCTGACACGGAATCGTTGTGCGGGTACACTTTAACGCTCTGTAATGGCGAAACTAATTCAAATGCACAGAGTGCCACGCGTATTTGTTGTAGTGTAGATGCCTGTCAATCATTTACAATCAATTTCAAACATGTGGCTTAAACGTCCTTTGTTCCCTGTCAAGGCGGAACTCATCAAATTTTAATGGATAGAGGTCGACCTGACACGGAATCGTCACACGGGTACACTTTAACGCGCTATAATGGCGAAACTAATTAAAATGCACAAAGTGTCACGCGTGTTTGTTATTGTGTAGATGCCTGTCAATCACTTACCATCAATATCAAACATGTGGCTTAAACGTCCTTTGTTCCCTGTAAAGGCGGCACTCATCAAATTTTCATTCGTCGAGATCGATATGACGACGGAGTCCTGGTGAAAGCCAACTTGGACGCGCTCTATAATGGTGAAACTAAACAGGATGCACAAAGTTACAAGGACGTTTTTTGTAATGTAGATTTTTTTATGTAATGTAGATCGAACTTGTGACTTAAACGTCCGTTGTTCCCTGTAAAGACACAACTCACCAAATTTTCATTCGAGGTCAATATGACGACTGAACCAATTATGCGGGTCAGCTTTGACTCGCTCTAATGGTAATTGGAATTAAAGTGAAGTAATTCCTACGCATGCTTTTCGCAGTGTAGATGTATTTCAATGATTTAACATAAATTGCGGACATGTGGCTTAAACTTCCTTTATTTTGTACCTCGCCAAATTTTTCGTTCTCATACAGCATCGTGCAAGGCCGTAACCTCCTTACGTGTTAACTCGTTCTTATAGCAAAATAATGAATATGTTGAAAACACCATGCGTGTTTATTGTCATATACATGGTGTCCCAGTTAAATGTTACGATATTTTTTAACAGTATATCTATAACTTTTTCCGAGATGAAATCAATTGCAATATATCATATGCTGAAGGGCGCTCTCTAGGAAGGCATTAGGAGACTTCTTAGGCAATGTCTTAACTAACTTTCAATAATTAATTTTTTCATTATGAATGCTACGAAGTTGATCCAATGAGAACAAAAATCCGTTCGATAGATCGTTCGCAGTAGAAAATATCGTGAAGGAACACCATTTCTTAATTTTATTTATTACGCATCTCTAGAGTGGCATCTTTCCTTCGTCCCCAACACGAGACAATGAAAGAGCACACTGTCGCCTCTTGCGTCCGTGAAAAAGATTTAAAAAAAAAAGACGGAAAATGCAGCTCAAGATAAGCGCAGCTCCGATAGAGTCACCCCGATACATTTTTTCTTGTTTTCTTTCCGCAAGTTAACCAATCTTCCACGCATGAGTCAGCAGTGTGCTCTTTCACTCTCTGGCATCGGGGGTCAACGAAAGAGGCTTTTTCAAAGATGCACAATGAACAAAATAAAGAAAAAAAATGTGTTTCTTCACATATTTTTTCATGCGATATATCGAACAGACTTTTGTTGTGAAAACGGCTTTGGTATCTGGTGACCGAAGAGATAAGATTTTCTCATTGGAACAACTTCGTAGCTTTTCTAATTAAAAAGTTAATTATTGAAAGAATTAAGACATTGCCTTAGGAGTCTGCTAATGCCCTCCCAGGGAATGCCCTTGAGCATACGCTATATCTCAAATTGATTTCATCTCGGAAGAAGTGATAGATATATCTTTTAAAAATAGGATCACATTTAGCTGGGATACCCTGCATACAGGATAGGTGAAGTAAGACTGAATGAATTTCATGAAATCCGCGAATGACTTTCAAAATGACTTTCTCGCAAAAGTTGTTGAATATATCTATTTCGTACGCGACCAATTCAAAGGTGGTGGCGTATAAACAAATAGCGCAGCCGTTAACTAATATTCGCGATGAATCATTATAATTAGTGAAAATACGTTGACTGCGTAATTGCAAAGATGTAGAGCATAACCCTGAGCATACGCCGCAAGAACCGAAATCACAGAACCTTTTTGCCCTTTAGTAAAAAAATGTGCGAACATACAAAATAATTGAACACTGTTCGGGTTTTGCGGCAATTTCTCCTTTCCCTGACTCGGTGTCACCACTTCTCAACTGACAACAGGTTGTTCCTGAAATCATGGAACATCCCGCTTTGTCCCTGGAGCGAGGGAAATAGCGATGTTGCTTCTCAGTCTACATTATCATAAAACGTGCCGTACTTGATTTTCTTGCCGCGTTATCTCGTTTGATCTGCACAACACAGTTCGCGATGTGATGCGATAAACGTCACGCAATAAAACTACAAATGCATTACTGTAAAAACGTGGCAGATAACAAAAGGCAATCACCGATTCCGCTGCTTAATAAATGTCTGCGTTGTATCAGATTTTAACGAGAGAAAAACAACGAGGACGCTAGGAAGCGGGGGCCAAATGTTTTGAGGAACAGCGTGATGTCAGTATCGTCAAACGGTGACAGTGAAGGTGATAGGTAAGAGCGGCTGCCGAACTCGCGGCAACTCTCGACGATAGCACATTTTCGCTCATTTTTTAAGGGCACAGAGAAGTGTTACCGTTTCGATTCCCGCTGACTAGACTTCTCAGGGTTGTGTTCTCCCAATTTGGAATTGCGCGCTCAGCTTGTTTTCAGGAATTATGAAGATTCATTACAAAAATAATTAACGGCCGCACTAATTACATTGATAATACACATACCGTCCACAACTATTGCACTCGAGACATTGTGCTGCTTGGGCATCTCTCTTCCTTTTGTCTTTGATTCGAGCGCCTATTTGAGCAACACCTACAAGATATGGAAAAGGCCTGTCCCTTGGGTCGCATTGGAAGGCCTGCTGTTATTATTGTGGATGCTGCCATGAAGTAAATGAAAGAACGAACGAGAAGAAAGCTCGAAGCAGGTCGCAGGCCTCCATATAGGTGACGTAAGCGTGCGTGCCCGACATTATTTAGGAACTGTTGGTTTCGGCAGTTTCTTGTGCCGAACGTGACTTTGCTTTCACCTCTAGATGTTCTGAAAATAAGCAGTCTTCCGCTTGTTTATTTTCTTATTTTTATTTCTCTAAGGGAGGGAGTTGATAACCGACAAGCATTCTTGATGGTGCCGGGAAGAGACTAAGACGCAAAATTTGGAATTATGGATTGAAGTGTCCTCATGATAAGGCCAAGAACAAACTGAAGCGTACGATACAGTGATCACTGAGTAACAAGGTGCAAGCAACAAAGTGACGTGCGGTTACTGAATTCGCTTTCTTAGCTTATAGAGCATAATTTCTTTTCAGCATAATGTAGGATATTTTCTGAGCTTTTCCTCAGACGCTGTGACACATACGCCGGCACATTTCCCTCAGAAGTCGCCCCAGGACACACATTGGTCATCGTCGACGGCATCCCCATTCCCCACAGAGAGAACAAATAATGGACCAGAGCTAGCCTAACAAGTGGCAATCACCCCTTTCCGCACGCTACGAGCAGCACCCCAGAACTCTGAGCAGCAGCACAGCGAAGAAAAGTTTGGCAAAGTTTGGCAAAGCTAATCAAAGCTGATTCATCACGTTTTCATTCTGCTCTGGGCAATTGCTGCTGATAGCCGGGCTCCGCGCGCGATATCTGATGTACAAATTCTCTTTCTCGTCTGCCCATGTCTCATTCCATCTTCCTTCCTCCTCGCCGCATACTTTTCTTTTAAGTTTTCTTTCTTACACGTTCTTCTGCTATCAGGCAGAACCTGCATCAGAGGAGGTGTCATGAACCTTCTGGAGGCAGCTAACATTGAAAAGTAGGAATGAGATTATGCTTCGGCAGGGCGACGAAGAAATTAATTGAAGATCATTGTACAGTCGTTCATTGTGTCAACAGTTCTTTCCAAATTCTTTTCACCGAAGACTGTAAGGAACATATAACAGTTCACATGAATCATCAACGGCACCTCTTCCAGATCCTTCGTTCTCATCAGTTGATATCCTATACCTCCTGTTAAAAGAAAATGTAAAGAAGAGTTGCGGACCAGACGATACTCCGGATGAATTTCTGCGGCGCGATACTCAGCTTGGTGTGCCGTGTACTTGAAAATAATTTTTCATGAATCTTTCAGAACTTGTTCCAACTGAGTGGAAGATTAGTAAAGTTGTATCAGTACATCAATCAGGCGATCTTCAGCTTCCCTCCGATTATCATCCTGTTTCTTTCACTTCTAATTCCTGTTAGCGTATGTACCACATATTTTATAATCATATTGCTATGTATTTAGAAGCAAACAACGTACTTACTTCCAGGCAACAGAGCTTTAGTCAAGGTTTTTCGACTGTGATGCAGTTGCTCTCCAGTTGCTCCTAACCGTTTTCATGTTACATTTGTGATTCCCTCATCGCGGGCTCCTTGACGGTGTTTTTTCTCCCTTTTTGTTTCCCATGTCGACTGTGATGCATGAACATTAGAATTTCTTTATGACTTGACAGAGACAGTAGACAGGGGTTATCAGGTTGATGTAATCTGTATTGATTTTGCGTATGAGTTTCATTCCATCCCTCATACCAAGCTATTAAAAAACTAATTTGTGCTCTTAATAACACTAATCTCATAATGAATAGTATCATACCTATGTACCGAAAGCTGTACTTACAAGTATGACGTTCAAGTTCAGCCCTGCTGTACTGCGATACATAAATGATATTTCTGAGGTTAGTAGTTTTGGAGGCCCTTTGCGTCTACAGGCTGATGATACAGTATTGTATAAGCGCATTTCTTGTAGTGATGATCAAGTCGCACTTTCTAGGGCTTTGTAAAGTGTTGTCGACTGGTGTCAAATATCTCAACCAAACATAAACAACAAGAAATCCGTACTATACGTGCGACAAAAATATATAACATTTTGCTATATAATTATTGTATGAATGAAGTACACTCTTAAAAGTGGACTTCACCACCTTATCCACATGGTCACTCCAAGGAAGATTAGACTGAACTGATGACCTGGCTTATAGCTATCACTCTTAAAAATGAACTTCACCACATAGCACGCTCCTAGCCAACCATCATCCCGAATGACAACGTTCTCGCCCCTGATTTGTTGAAAACGGGAGGCGGAGCCTATTCTGTGCCGTGCATAATGGCCACAAAATAGGCTCCGCCTCCCGTTTTCAACAAATCTAGGGCGAGAACGTTGTCATTCCGGATGATGGTTGGCTAGGAGCGTGCTATGTGGTGAAGTTCATTTCTAAGAGTGCACCATCCCGAATGACAACGTTCTCGTCCCTCATTTCGTACATAATACTACACAATACGCTCCGCCTCCCGTAATTAAAGAATCAGAAGCGAGAACGTTGTCATTGGGGATGATGACTGGCTAGCATCGTGCTATATGCGATGAAGATACGGACCTATCAGATTCATCTATACAAAAGGTGTCACAACCAACAACTTAAAATCGCCGTTTGGAATCGACACAGTCTGCGAGCTAGCTTGGTAGAGTTCATAGCCCCTTTAATAGCGTACAAATATCTTGTTCTGCCAATAATGCAATATGCCTGTATAGTCTGGGATCCGCATCTTAAAATTCAAGAATCTATAAATTAGAGCGGGTTCAAAGGATAGCCGTCCGTTACATTTTTAAAGAGTACAACTACATCCGCATCTGTATTGTGTCGCAGACGTAGTTTGATACGAATAGAACTATGCTTCGAGACACAGCGGCTGAAGTATCTGTTCCAATTAATCAAAGGTAAATGTAATTCGCCACACCTGATAGGAGACGCACGCGTGTCAAAACATGATCATTTTCTTGCTTTACAAGCGAGTTTTCTCTCTTTCCTCGCACAGTATACACGAGTGGAAGAAACTTCCGACGAACATTGTTAATGAACAACATGTCTCTGGTTTTCTCATCTAAGTTAGAAACTGTCTCGTATAAATATATGTCGTCGTTGTCTGCTGTTGTGTTGTATTTGTAAGTTCGTATGTGTCGACCCGCAATAATGGGTCAACAATATTGTAAATTGAAAAATAAATACATTTCGATTGCTTTGTGGTAGCCAGTCCGACCTTATGGTGACTCTCCCTTCTTCTTTTGCTTCCTTCTTTCTCTTGCGGACTAAGTAATTCGACGTTACTAAGGTACGTCATTCTGAAGATAACTACATTCATTTTTCATTGCATTTGGAATTATCCTGTGCCGACCTTTCAATACATTTGCTTCAGCACAAAACTTTGCAAAAAAGACAACAAAAAACAGCCCTATGAAAATGACATCGGACACGTATTAAATGGAACGTATAAGTTTATTCGTGAATATGTGTTCATGGGCGAACAAGGTGACGCCCACCCCTGAATTAATTATTCTGGAAGTACTGTGACGCTACCCTTTCCTTTAGTGACTGTTCGATTCACCGCTGCAGCAGCATCAATTACACGCCGCTTCCGGTGGCATGTTGATGTAGACTCACTAGGAAGTGACCATCTACCTGTACTGATCAGCATTGGTGGAGCGCATCGGCATCGTTCCGTTCATTACGCCAAAAGGACGGGCTGGCATGTATTTCGTGACGCGGTCGAGAACGCTGTTGCGTCATCTACACCCGCAAGTGAGGAGGTGTTCTCCCATACTGTAGTCAGAGCTATACCCAAGGCGCTACGAAAGTTTTCCGCGTCCCCGAGAACTTCACAGCTGTAGACGCAGAATGCGAGAAGCTTCGTCCATCCGCCGCTGCTCCGAGCGGCGAGCCCGCCGCTCCGGCCTTCCAATTTACTCGACTGAAGCCAAACGAATACAAAAGGTAGTCCATAGACATTTATGCAAACTTGCACGCGACCATTTGAGGAACTTTGCGTCGTCCCTCTCTCCCCGCACTCCCCTCTCTCGGATTTGGTCCGTGCTCAAATGTCTCTCTGCACCTGTGATGCAGAGGCAGCCATTCCGATCGCTATCGTTAGCTGCGGGACGCACAGAGCTACAGATCGCAGAGGAGTACTGTGCTCGCCTAACTGCAACTCCTAATCACATACTGGCAGCTGCGCAAGACAATCCCATCGTACTGGAGTCATCGGATGAACCGTCTGTAGACGTTCTCTCCTCGATCAAAGAGCTTGACTCTGCAGTACAACACTCCGGAATCCACACCTCCCCGGGGGCAGATCAGGTCACATATAAAGCCATTCAAAACCTCCCAATGAGTGGATGACAAACACTCCTCAATATAATCAACCAATCTTGGTGCACGAAAACTGTTCCGAGTCCATGGAAATCCGCCATGGTAATTCCCATCTTAAAACCAGGAAAGTCGCCGCACAATCTCGACTCGTTTCGCCCAATAGCCCTTACCAGCTGCATAGGCAAAATCATGGAGCGCATGATCCACTCACGCTTAAACTGGTATTTTGAAACCAGGGCCTCTTTCCCAGAAGTCTTGGCAGGATTTCGCCAAAGAAGATCGGCGATAGATAATGCCATAAGATATTGTCTCCAGCGTCCAGCAAGCTCGGACTGAAGGACAGCTAACAGCTGGTGTTTTCCTCGACGTGACGAAGGCGTACGACAGCGTGCTGCACAGCGTCATCATTGCCACACTCCAAGACGCTGGAATAGGGGACCGGCCGCTACCATGGATCCAAGATTTCTTCTCTGATCGGTTCCTATTTGTGCGCACTTCAGAGGGAGATACGACCACATATCCCGTTCACCGTGGCGTTCCACAAGGAAGCGTACTCAGTCCACTGCTCTTCAACATCATTATGGCTTCACTCCCCTTACAGTTACGTGAACACATCCACATAACAATATATGCTGACGACGTATGCATCTGGACCTCAGCTGCCCGCTGCGATACGATCCAACAACGTCTACAGACCGCTCTAGACACTATTGTATCCTGCCTCGCCGACCGTGGGCTCTCGATCTCACCAAGTATCACGGTAGCCACGGCTTTTACGCGCCGCTCTTTTAGCAAGTACCCTCTACATGTTGGGGGTCTACCGCTGAAGTTTGTCCCGCATTATAAATACTTGGGCATCATCATAGACAGAGGATTGACATGGTCGAAACACCTCAAGTCAAGTTTGACCAAAGCCAACAACTATACCAATGTGCTACGACACGTCCCTGGAGCATCCTGGGGGTTGACGTTTGCTGACCTGCGTCAGCTACACTGCTCCCTCATAATAGGAACCCTAACCCTGTATTCACACGAGTCAGTTTTCTGCCGGCAGCAAGTCGGGAAGGAGTGAGAGGATATCCGAGATAAACAAGGTCGCTACGCGTCTGAAGACGCCTGCTCGTTCTCACCATTCACACGAGTCATTTTCCCGGCGGCTGTCAGTTTTCCGATCCCTTCTGTATTCGCGCTTGCATATCATCTGTGTCTAGCGTAGGATGGACCAATGAAAGAAAAAACTTATTGGGCTTGGGCTCCTTGTGGATGATTCAGAGTGCATTCACGTGAGAAACGGGACAAGATATGGGCCAAAGAATAGTTTCCGAAGAAGCGCTATGGAATGTAAAACAGCATTAACCCAAATCTCCGTGTGGACGACCCAAACGCCTGTCGGAGTATTTTAATAATAGACATTGTCACATTCGGCTTTATTTTCCACTAATGAAGCGTATCTCGATGCTGAGCATCAATATAGGCGCGACAGCGTGCCGACAAGTGATGGACTGGCGATGAAGCTGTGATGTCGAGCTACAGGTAGTTAATAATTAATTAAATTAAATTAAATTTTTATTTTCCTTTCGGTAGGACGTGTAGCTTCCAATTATTATATTTTGATGCACGTATTGGAAAGGTGCAAGCGAACGATTATGTGTAGTCAACGTCTGTCCAGCGAAAGAAATATCCGCTTTATAAAATTCATGCTTTGTATTCCGTGTCTGTTTCGTCACACGTAGAGAAAAAGCTTCCTATGCAACACTACATTGTAGGCATCTATCTATGCATTGCATAATTGTTCCAAAGCTGATGCGCCGGTGTGTCGTTGCACCACTTTCGCAGTAAAGCCAAGCATCGTTGGCGTTCCAATTCAGAGTTGGTCATAGTACAGTGAATGCCGTTGTATGGGACACATACAGAACAATCCTGATGAAATAAAAAGCAAGCGCAATAAGTATCCGTTGCGTCACCTTCTCCTTCTGCCGGCAGCAGACGGCGTCGGTCGTCAGAATCTGTGCCGGGAGGACAAGATATCCGGCTGCCTCCGACTGCCGCTCCGGAGATCAGAAAGCGGTGACGTCGCGAAGAGCGCCAGTCACGTGGCACCAGAGAGCGGTGACGTTCCCTGCCGCCTGAGCGTCAGCCGGCAGAAAACTGACTCGTGTGAATACAGGGTAAGGTACAGCTTGCCGGCCCTACACGGCCTCAATAGAAACGGGGAGCTGGAACTCCTACGGATCCAAGCACGTAGTCTCCGAGTATGCATTTTTACATGGAACACATACAAAGGTTCACACACAATATGGTCTTGGCTGTCCCGAATATCTCAGACACTAAAGCATATGTACAGCACGAAGCGCATATTGCCGAGATAAAAAGAATATTTCACTCGACCCCCATGTCATGCACTGAGTAACTGCAAACTAACTTGGAAAATGAGGACGAGTTATTGAAGAAAAAAATCAGTTAGATTACTAAATACTTACCTTTGAAAGTATTACCAAGATACCAACTTACTCGCAGAACTACTTAAGATACGTTACTTAAATACTCTACTCAAGTTACTGTACAAGTCTGTTGTGCTCTGCTCTTTTCACAAAATTCTTAGTTGATTCTTTCCAGAAAATAATATCGTGTCATGTGAAAGAATATGTACGCTTTGGGGGATGTAGAATCCGCAAGGAAGAAGGGCCGCGAGCATTATCGACACCGGACACGACGTTTTCTTTTTTCTTTTGACGTAACGGTCAGTTTGGAAAAGAGCAGTCTGCCTACCAGAATCCGTACAGGCTAGTACAATGTTCACATATTGCTGGCTTCGAGGGTGGTTTCTTTCATTAATGTTCTCTGTTAAATGACTCTACGATGCAGTCTAAAATGATGTCTAGCAGATTCCTCTGTGTATCGCTGCGTATTGAGACAGCTCCGGTGAAGTATTCGTGATTCCTATATAGTCTCAGAAACACAGCGTCGGTATCAATGTTCCAGTAACAGAGGCCGGTAAGGATATGAAACCATTTGCACCACTTCAGAGAAAATTCACCATTGATTCATGTTATCTGGATAACAAATTGAATGAATTTATTTACAGATTATGTACAAAACCCTGTCATCAACATCATTGCGGTCATCAACGTAAACGCGTACCATGTGACTTTGCACCGCAATTTTGCGCATAGTCTATATCCATACGAGGTTCTCCTTAGCGTCCATGCCAGCCGTGTCCATGACCACCGAGGAGAACGACCTTGTGGCCGCCACCGAAGCCGCCGCCGAAGCCGCCTCCGTGTCCTCCAAGATGCCCACCACCACCGTGAAGCTTGTGGACGTGGTGAACTGTCTTGACTAGGTACGTGGGTCCTTGTAGAGCTTGAACACTGTGAAAGCCATGTCCGCCGCCATGTCCACCGCCGAAGCCTCCGCCAAATCCGCCCTTAAGTAGGATAACTCCACCACCGTGGCCACCGCCATGTCCTCCACCATGACCTCCGAGAAAGCCACCCATGGTGGCTCCAGCCAAGACGAATACAAGGAGAGCAACGCCCTGTAAATCAAAGATGAAAAAGTCCCATAACACTTGATAATCTGATGTAAGAGTTGTAAAGTACTATAAATGTTATGAATTTTACTTTTTTGTCACGATCCGAATAGTAATAAATCCGTGCGTGGTCACGACAAAGCGCTTTGCAATGCAAGCCGATAAGGTACCGTCCTCTCACATTCCAACTGGTAATCTTTTGGCACGTGTGCGGAGAACCCTGGCAGCCTTAGCAGAGAGCCCCGATATCACGAGCGCTTAATGCATTCCTCAAGTCACTCCTGAACATTCACTCTTAAAAATGATGAGGGTTGGGGGGGGGGGGGATGCTGTACATAATTTGTACAAAAAAAGGCGTACGTCTCTTTTATATCACAACAACGGTCAGCCTCCAACCCTTACAAACAACTTAGCTTCGGCTTTTCCCCAATGGCGTAGACATTCGGCTTCCAATTTCCTTTCACGTGACACAATGTTATTTTCTGCGAACGATCAACTAATACCCACGTGAACGACACTTTCGTGGTCCTTGCATCAAGGAATTCCTGCAGAGAACCATAGGAAACGGTTCTTCATTTGCAGAACCGCGGCTCACTAGAGTACGCTCAGCACCGAACTAAATCCTATAGGCATTTTCTGTACACTAGTTTTCCTACATGGGACGTATTACAAGTTTGTTACACACACCGTATTAACTTATAGCACAACCCTAAGGGGAACCAACGAAACGTTAGAGAACATTTTTACCGTCAAGACACCTTCAGGTGTTCGAGACATAGCGTAGTAGCACAGTCTTCAAACACCACCCAGCGTCTATGACCCCGCCCTCCACCGCGCACAGGTATACCTACCAAGCTGTTCATTCTTGGAACTTGTGATGTGAATTGTGCCGTTCCTCCGCTGCGGTTCCATTTTATACAACCTCCGCCCACCCCACTCCCTTCTTTTCCACTTTCACTAGCTTGACCACGTTGTGCGCTAAAAATTGTTCATATAGCCAAGGTTGCCCTATAATCTGCTCCACATATAGATGAAAACGTCCAAACACCTTCCAGGCTCGATGCGTGCTCGCCGGTTGTTCGAATTTTATCCTCACGTTTGCGTCACCTTTCTGTCCTTTCTTCTTTCTTTCCTTTTCTTTTTTTCAACGTAGAAGTGGCTTCCCCGGAGGCTGTCCCAAATGCACTTCGTGCCGTCCTGCTTGGTCTTGTTGCCTATTCTAGATAGCATTGTATCTAAAAACAAGAAGTGTGAGAGACTCTATGTTCTCGACGTCATTACAACGTCGCAGATCGACTGGATGGCAGATCGACAGATCCGTTTGGACGATACGTATTCATACGCCATCCTCGTCGGAAGGTGTCGTAACGCGAGCACGCGGCACGCTCGGTAACATTATACGTGGGAGCCAGTGGCTAGATGTGAATTTGAGTAACGGAAGTATTAACAATGCCTCGTTTGTTCGTTCCTATACTGTTACCTCCATGAAAATAGAAACATAAATATCCGGTGAAATTCGTGTTGCATTCAATGCAAATAACTGTAGCACACGTCTGCAATGCGATCCATAGTCCCGTTTAATCGCGGTGTCCTTTTCCTGTATGACACGGCCAGCACTAGGTGGTAACTTCTTTTGTTTTTATTCCGTGTTAGCGCGGCGGAGAAACTGTGGCTATCAGCGACGTACAGACGGTGACACATGGAGTGAGGACAGCAGGAACGTGTGTGGGGGGGGGGGTAGTATGCATCCGGGTGTTGTTTCCAATGCAGCCCCCAATAGTCGGATTATCTCCGATGAATAGAAGGATTAGCCATTGTGTAGGGTACACCACTAGAGGGCGCTACGATCGACGCCACACCACTAGGGGCCGCTGCTGTCGCATTCCGCGGATGACGTCATTGCTCCTTCGGGGAGCATGGTGAGAGATAGCGGGAGGCATTGGATGGCGATGCGAAATAGAGCGCCCCCTTGTGCAAGGCTGTGGTGGCGCTGCGGGCGACATGACAGACGCTCTCGGTGGCGGCTCTCCACGGCGGTGTCATGGTCTCGTGACCGCGATACGCGGCGTCGGCGGCAAAAGGGTTTTGGGTCCAGCGTTGTGTACGAGTCTTTGAGCGAGTTTATATTAATCTCACTCCGTTTATTGTTCAACTGATGGTTGTTGTTTGAGAGCTCAATTGCTATGCTGTGAGATTGGGGTGTACGGCACGCATACGGCATACGACAATATAAATAAATAAATATAAACAAAAGGACGTGCACGATAAATTACGCCACATTATTATGGCTTCCCGTGTTGCTACACTTTGCATTATAAAGGCGCTTTCGCTAACCAGTCCGTTCACAAACAGCCGTGTGCATCCCTTGGTGTATTTATTAGACTTGGGTACTTTCCTTTTAATTGCCTAATAACGCTTTTGTGACTCGAGCGCGTATATTAGAAGGCTCCAGACTCGCGCAATATTATTTTGGTGATGGCGCATATGTTCAGACAAGAGCGGAGGAAAGTTGTTCCCCCCCATTTGCTTTATGTATTTATTCACCTCAGTATGTCATTCTCACATACTAGTTTAAATTTAATTAGCGATTAGTAATACTGCAGTATATGCAATTTAGCACACTACAGTGCTGTAAGATATATTGTACAAGCGCCTTGGCTGCAGAATCACTGGGTGGATATCTGTAAAATTTTAGTGCCTTCTTTTCTGTGGTGGTCTCACTAATAGGGATTCAGTTAAGTGTTGTGGCAATTCCAATGTAAACAGTCATCTGCTATATTGGAAAGTGAGTGATTATGGTCAAACAAGTCAATTAACATGATACCTTCTACAATACCATCTGTGATTCCTAAATGTCAGTATACAACAAGTCAGTATATGGCAAGGTATGAAGAAATGTTAACGTAGTGCATGCTATTCAAAGCAAGTTCTTCCACATCCCCCCCCCCCCCATCTACAAACACCCAGAAAACAAAAACAAAAAAACTGGTCTTGGGTTTGCCTCTGGAAACATAATTTAACTACACAAATGCAGATATGTGCAGCCAAACACATTTGCCATAAGGAAAGCATGAAGATTATTGCAGTTGCAACGGTCATGTCAGTAGGTCATGTACATCTTGGTATTTTCGAAATTTCCCAAACATTTCCATGTCTTTTATATTCAACATACTGGACATCTAGTGTGCAACACTTGATATCGAATCAAAATCTGAGCCAGTATTGGGTCATGAACACACCGGTGTAACATGAGCAACAAAAAGGCAGACCACATGTCAACAAGTTGCAAACCGTTGTTTCATCTTGCACATTTGTCATGCTCATCTAGGTATTTTTGAAATTTCTCAAACATTTCCATATCTTTTATATTCAACGTGCTGGACATCTAGTGTGCAACACCTGATATCGAATCAAAATCTGAGCCAGTATTGGGTCATGAACACACCGGTGTAACATGAGCAACAAAAAGGCAGACCACATGTCAACAAGTTGCAGACCGTTGTTTCATCTTGCACATTTGTCATGCTCATCTAGGTATTTTTGAAATTTCTCAAACATTTCCATATCTTTTATATTCAACGTGCTGGACATCTAGTGTGCAACACCTGATATCGAATCAAAATCTGAGCCAGTATTGGGTCATGAACACACCGGTGTAACATGAGCAACAAAAAGGCAGACCACATGTCAACAAGTTGCAAACCGTTGTTTCATCTTGCACATTTGTCATGCTCATCTAGGTATTTTTGAAATTTCTCAAACATTTCCATATCTTTTATATTCAACGTGCTGGACATCTAGTGTGCAACACCTGATATCGAATCAAAATCTGAGCCAGTATTGGGTCATGAACACACCGGTGTAACATGAGCAACAAAAAGGCAGACCACATGTCAACAAGTTGCAAACCGTTGTTTCATCTTGCACATTTGTCATGCTCATCTAGGTATTTTTAAAATTTCTCAAACATTTCCGTATCTTTTATACCTAGATGAGCATGACAAATGTGCAACATGGAACAGCGGTTTGCAACTTGTTGACATGTGGTCTGCCTTTTTGTTGCTCATGTTACACCGGTGTGTTCATGACCCAATACTGGCTCAGATTTTGATTCGATATCAGGTGTTGCACACTAGATGTCCAGCACGTTGAATATAAAAGATATGGAAATGTTTGAGAAATTTCAAAAATACCTAGATGAGCATGACAAATGTGCAAGATGAAACAACGGTTTGCAACTTGTTGACATGTGGTCTGCCTTTTTGTTGCTCATGTTACACCGGTGTGTTCATGACCCAATACTGGCTCAGATTTTGATTCGATATCAGGTGTTGCACACTAGATGTCCAGCACGTTGAATATAAAAGATATGGAAATGTTTGAGAAATTTCAAAAATACCTAGATGAGCATGACAAATGTGCAAGATGAAACAACGGTTTGCAACTTGTTGACATGTGGTCTGCCTTTTTGTTGCTCATGTTACACCGGTGTGTTCATGACCCAATACTGGCTCAGATTTTGATTCGATATCAGGTGTTGCACACTAGATGTCCAGCACGTTGAATATAAAAGATATGGAAATGTTTGAGAAATTTCAAAAATACCTAGATGAGCATGACAAATGTGCAAGATGAAACAACGGTTTGCAACTTGTTGACATGTGGTCTGCCTTTTTGTTGCTCATGTTACACCGGTGTGTTCATGACCCAATACTGGCTCAGATTTTGATTCGATATCAGGTGTTGCACACTAGATGTCCAGCACGTTGAATATAAAAGATATGGAAATGTTTGAGAAATTTCAAAAATACCTAGATGAGCATGACAAATGTGCAAGATGAAACAACGGTTTGCAACTTGTTGACATGTGGTCTGCCTTTTTGTTGCTCATGTTACACCGGTGTGTTCATGACCCAATACTGGCTCAGATTTTGATTCGATATCAGGTGTTGCACACTAGATGTCCAGCACGTTGAATATAAAAGATATGGAAATGTTTGAGAAATTTCAAAAATACCTAGATGAGCATGACAAATGTGCAAGATGAAACAACGGTTTGCAACTTGTTGACATGTGGTCTGCCTTTTTGTTGCTCATGTTACACCGGTGTGTTCATGACCCAATACTGGCTCAGATTTTGATTCGATATCAGGTGTTGCACACTAGATGTCCAGCACGTTGAATATAAAAGATATGGAAATGTTTGAGAAATTTCAAAAATACCTAGATGAGCATGACAAATGTGCAAGATGAAACAACGGTTTGCAACTTGTTGACATGTGGTCTGCCTTTTTGTTGCTCATGTTACACCGGTGTGTTCATGACCCAATACTGGCTCAGATTTTGATTCGATATCAGGTGTTGCACACTAGATGTCCAGCACGTTGAATATAAAAGATATGGAAATGTTTGAGAAATTTCAAAAATACCTAGATGAGCATGACAAATGTGCAAGATGAAACAACGGTTTGCAACTTGTTGACATGTGGTCTGCCTTTTTGTTGCTCATGTTACACCGGTGTGTTCACGACCCAATACTGGCTCAGATTTTGATTCGATATCAGGTGTTGCACACTAGATGTCCAGCATGTTGAATATAAAAGACATGGAAATGTTTGGGAAATTTCGAAAATACCAAGATGTACATGACCTACTGACATGACCGTTGCAACTGCAATAATCTTCACGCTTTCCTTATGGCAAATGTGTTTGGCTGCACATATCTGCATTTGTGTAGTTAAATTATGTTTCCAGAGGCAAACCCAAGACCAGCTAAATTGCATATACTGCAGTATTGCTAATCGCTAATTAAATTTAAACTAGTATGTGAGAATGACATACTGAGGTGAATAAATACATAAAGCAAATGGGGGGGAACAACTTTCCTCCGCTCTTGTCTGAACATATGCGCCATCACCAAAATAATATTGCGCGAGTCTGGAGCCTTCTAATATACGCGCTCGAGTCACAAAAGCGTTATTAGGCAATTAAAAGGAAAGTACCCAAGTCTAATAAATACACCAAGGGATGCACACGGCTGTTTGTGAACGGACTGGTTAGCGAAAGCGCCTTTATAATGCAAAGTGTAGCAACACGGGAAGCCATAATAATGTGGCGTAATTTATCGTGCACGTCCTTTTGTTTATATTTATTTATTTATATTGTCGTATGCCGTATGCGTGCCGTACACCCCAATCTCACAGCATAGCAATTGAGCTCTCAAACAACAACCATCAGTTGAACAATAAACGGAGTGAGATTAATATAAACTCGCTCAAAAACTCGTACACAACGCTGGACCCAAAACCCTTTTGCCGCCGACGCCGCGTATCGCGGTCACGAGACCATGACACCGCCGTGGAGAGCCGCCACCGAGAGCGTCTGTCATGTCGCCCGCAGCGCCACCACAGCCTTGCACAAGGGGGCGCTCTATTTCGCATCGCCATCCAATGCCTCCCGCTATCTCTCACCATGCTCCCCGAAGGAGCAATGACGTCATCCGCGGAATGCGACAGCAGCGGCCCCTAGTGGTGAGGCGTCGCTCCTAGCGCCCTCTAGTGGTGTACCCTACACAATGGCTAATCCTTCTATTCATCGGAGATAATCCGTCTATTGGGGGCTGCATTGGAAACAACACCCATGCATCCTGGGTCGACTTCGAGGGGAAGTGTGCCGATTATTCGTCTGGAAAGTCTGCCGGAACAACCAGGGGAAATCACGGACAGCACAACCAACGAGGGGACACTTTAACCCGCTCGGCCACGCCACTGATCTAGGTCGTAATTGATTTCACAACCCATTCTCTTCTACGGACCTCTTGTGCCGTGTCATCGAATCGTCGTTAACAAGTACATGACACGGCAATGTATGACATGACGCTTTGGTAAACCTGAGACTGCTAGAAGATACAAATGACGTGAAAGTCCCACGACAGGGAATACTACTACTTATCTGTAATTGATCCGTGAACTTTTGAACATTTCAAATGAGATCTTTCCAAATATCGGTGTTTAGCATCTTCGTGATTTCAAAATATTCTACAGGCGGACAAGTGATATCGGTTCCTGGAAAAATAATAGAGAGTTTTAGTATACCGGCCATAGGCTACCGGTGGGGCCGGTATTGACGTCATGCCTTCTCTGCGCAAGCGCGAGCGGAATACCGGCCTCCCGCTCCTACCGGCCGCCGGTCGGAGGGGCGAAATACCGCGCAGCCTACCGCCAGCGTACCGCTCGCTTCACCGGCGAGATCGACAGCAGCGCCGCCGCTCTCCTTCCCGTCTCCGTGCGTCGCTACCGGTGAAATGTCGCGGTAGAGTCGCGCTATGCTAAACGAGCCTGTTATACCGGAGCCGGGGACTGCGGTAAGCAAGTCCACCGGTAGCCGCGGTAGCCTACCGGGCACCGGTAGCGGTATACTAAAACTCTCCATTGATGTTACGCATTTCTTCACCGTCATATGAGACTGCTAGTCCGTTAGACCTTCGTTTAGCTAGTGAGACACCATTTGCGAACATTAGTTTACACTGACAGAAAACTCTGGGTCTTTTGCATTAATCGTTCTTTCAGAATTTCCTTCGCCGTTTTCTTTTCATTTTTTCTTGCACAGATTGCAATCTTTTCTCTGTGTGTGTGTGTCTTTTTTTTGTTTCTTTATTGTTGTGTTTGTTTCATATGTAGCTGCACTTATGTATAGCTTGTTAAAATTCTTTACTGAAAACCAAGATGAAATTCTGCTTAAAAGTGAAAAGGAAAAACTATTAAGACAGCGCGCGGAGCACCAATAACCAGCGTGTTCGCACAAAATGCCGCGCGGCGGAAAAATTTACAAATTTTTCTAAATGTGTCTTAAAGCGAAATTTACCCTGTGTTCATAAATATAACAGGTCATATCACGACAAGGAAAGGTAGCAAATACAGCGAACCGGTTAGGAAACGTGAAGGGAAGTGCCTCAGGATGAGAGCCGCAGATTATTCGAACAGAGTTTCTCGTTCCGTTCGAAATATAGAATAAATAGCGGAAATATCGAAATAGCGGATTCCAAGAGCCTCGAACCACTTCAGTACGCGAGAGGAAGCACACGAACGCCAATACGTGCATTCTAACATCAGAGACCGGACTGGGCATTGGGCCTGGCTCCCCCTGGCGTGACAAAGTGACCAGACTACAATTATCTCTATGCCGTCTCACCTCACGCACCACTGCTCACACCCGCCTAAGCTGAGCAGGCAGACCTCACTCCTTTTTCTCATTGAACGGCACCCCCCCCCCCCCTCTCCTCGAACCCGGCCAGGACTAATTTACGAGTTAGTCATAACCATGCAACATTCCAAAAATGCGGCAGCCGCATGCGAACGCAAACAAGAGAAGACGCGTTGCTCCTAATGAGGCGAGGAACTAAAAGCGCGAAGACGAAAGCAGTCATCTACTTCACAGACAGAAGCGAAGATGCGTCATGCATCTCTTGCGACGCCACACAAGCGCTCGAGCATGTCGCGTTGCATTGCAGAAAAGACACAGGACATACTGTAGAGTTGTTTTTTTTATATAATAAAACTACGAGAACTAAGAACTATTTAGATGCAGTTTTCACAGGTGAGTTATGCGGCCAGGCGGACATCCTGTCGGAAAGCGTGCGTAATTACTGGACGACTAATTACCTAAAACTCGTTAATTAACTTAGTAATTAGATGCTTTCAGGGAAACGCGAGATAAGTCTAATCAAAGTGCGGGAAACAAAATTTATGCAAATTCTTCCAAATTTGTCGGTACACTGCCAAAACTCCATGCATATAGAGTGGGTGAGTGTCCAACAGTTAGAGGTCAGAGGGAGACCGCCACTTTTGCGCCCACATTCTTATGCCCCTGACTGTATGCGTTGTGGGGTGGCAGGCTCCACCTACGTGGAACCACATTCGCCATACTTTTTTTTTTCTTTCGAGCCAATCCGATTCAATAATATGGCTCGCCGTGTTGTGAGACATTTACGGCAGTCCTTTGCTTGCGGCGAACACGCTAGGACGACACATCGTCCTATAGTGTGTTCGCCGTAAGCAAAGGATTATGTACCAACCTACCCAATTATTAATTATTTGCTGAAGTTTCAGGAATAAGACACAGGAACGGCACCGAGACTCAGAACCAGTCGAATGAACATTCTACGCAACTGGGTAAATCTTCGTGCAAAAGAAAGGTACAAAAAAAGCCAGAAGGGTGATTTCCTCTCAATTCGGGGAAGCCCGCACGTCGAGGTCCTTCGATTTTGCTACATATTTTTTTGTGTGAAAGTCGCATCTTTGTGATCAACATTGGCACCAATCTCGAACTTCAAATCGGAACGGATGCCGAGAAAAAAAATTGAAGCGCGCACGACGGTGCCTCATCGGAGCGCACGACGCAGCACTCGGGCCGAAGTTTGAGACAACCCTATGCGCCCTACGTACAAGTGACGGGGACAACATTTTTTCTAACCGTTCTCTACATACTGAACTGTAACTGTGTGGCATACGCTGATACCTACTACCGCCCTTTCGCGTAAGAAAAAATCTTGAACTTTGTGAACTTTGAACTTTGTCGCCTTCCTGTTGGGGAAGTGGACATTAGACCAAAGTGATTTTTACACCGAAAGATAGCCAGTTAAGTGATCTTCCTAACGGTATGCTGTTAAAGATTGTGAATGATAAAGCTAAGGCGGTATGAGGGAGCAAACCGGGATCACCATCGAAAAATACGCCGACTTCACGGATCGATTTGTCGAAAACCCCACCTTTAATTTTCTCGAAAAAAATATCATGTATTCATCATTCTATTGCCTTTCAAGCGGTATAAATTTTGTAGGGACTAAAAACATTTGAAAACCATAGCGGAGCGAAAAGGCGACACATGGTACGCAGTGACATCTCACAGGCGTACGGCTGGATTAATACACCGCAGGCGCGCGCTAACGTCTGTATATCCACGTTACCATTTATTTCCTGCGTTCCTACATGCAAGCGAATAATCCCAAACTGTTTCTTGTACCGTTGTGCGTATTTCCATTTCCGCAGTCACGAGATATCACGTTAAGAGAACACAGGTTGACAGACAGCTATTTAGTATTTATTCTTTACATGTATTTTACTCTGTTCCGCGTACAAAGTGTATTTCACATGACACGTACAGGTTGGCACTGGACATCACGAGGCTCGTGGCTCGTGAGTCTATGATTTCACGGGCACAAGACCACAAAATTGAAATAGATGAACTGCATGCATCACGAACCAGCGGGTTTGGACTACGGAATGTTCGGATCCTGAAGCCAGGTCCAATCACTCAGGCGGATATATGTCGATGACGCTTCTTGCTAGCAGGACGTCTTCATTGTCGAACCCTCTATTCCATTTCTTATACAACACGTGGGAGGAACGAATGCCTTCGACGGGACGGACCGTCCCCCACTCCTCCTTTCTTGCTTCTCGGAACACCGTGATGTCGCTCGACGGAATTTCCAGCAGGTGCGTTGAGTGATTTTTCTCTTTGAGAACACGGACGAAATCACCAGGTGTTCGAATAGCTGCAGCAACTGTACACCGCAGGTTGTGTAAGCTTGCCACATGTTTCAAAGAACCGCCAACACCATCGCAAGCATTTTTGCCGTGACCACTATCAGAATACAACGTTTTCGTCACAGCCACTCTCTCGCCGTCTTCCAGTACGTGGATAACATCCTTCGTGTTAGGGCTTTGGACAGTACAGTCTATCTCGTCTTGGAGATAGTATTTCAGCGCAGTAACTACGTCAGCCTCGCTGACAGGGGGTCCCGTGTACTTCTCGGGCATTGCCCACACTCCGTGCTCCGCCCTTAGAGCTCTTGATTTCTCTATCACGTATTTTGTGGCTTCTGGGATTAGTCTCAACGCTTCTTTCTTTGTCATGCTTTCATGAAGAAGTGTTATGAGTTGACACCGCTTTTGATGCGAGGTGCACTTCTGGTACGCGCTCCTAATATTTTGTACATAGGTAGAGCAGCTCGAACAACTTGCATCGGACGTCGTAGGCTCATCCACATTAAATGCCTCACTGATTTTGCGGCCTATTGTCTTGCTTAGTGCGTTGCCAACTCCTTTCTTTTTACGCGAAACGTACGACGCTACTCGTTTCCGTTTTACTGCTGTTGGGTTCCGCAGTGGAGTGACATCAATATTCGCAGTGGAAATACTCTCGTTAATTTCAGCAACAATTTCTGCAGCAGCATCATGGCCTTTTGGCGTTAGATCTTATATTGTTTAAAAATATAAACACGCCTACACGGTGACGGCGCAAGAAACTACTAGGGATCATTCTCCTGCATATGGGAACGCACGAAATAAATGGTGACGTGGATATACAGACGTTAGCGCACGCCTGCGGTGTATTAATCCAGCCGTACGCCTGTAAGATGTCACTGCGTACCATGTGTCGGCATGTGTCGCCGTTTCGCTCCGCTATGGTTTTCAAATGTTTTTAGTCCCTAGAAAATTTATACCGCTTGAAAGGCAATAGAATGATGAATACATGATAGTTCTTTTTGAAAAAAATAATGGTGGGATTTTAGAGAAATCGATCCGTGAAGTCGGCGTATTTTTCGATGGTGATCCAGGTTTCCTCCCTCATACCCCCTTAGCATTATCATTCACAATCTTTAACAGCATACCGTTAGAAAAATCACTTAATGGGCTATCTTTCAGTGTAAAAACCACTTTGGTCTAATGTCCACTTCCCCAACAGGAAGGCGACGAATCTCACGCAAAAACGCGCGCTGCGGCGTTTTTTTCTCACGCGAAAGGGCGGTAGTAGGTATCAGCGTATGCCACAGAGTTACAGTCCAGTATGTAGAGAACGGTTAGAAAAAATGTCGTCCCCGTCACTTGTACGTAGGGTGCGTAGGGTTGTCTCAAACTTCGGCCCGAGTGCTCCGTCGGGCGCTCCGATGAGGCACCGTCGTGCGCGCTTCAATTTTTTTTCTCGGCATCCGTTCCGATTTGAAGTTCGAGATTTGTGCCAATGTTCATCACAAAGATGCGACTTTCACACATTTGATTTGAACATTTGAACACATTTGATTCACACATTTTCACCGATTTGAAGTGTTCCGTTGATTTCTGTGTGTATGTGCGTGCGTGCGTGCGTGCGTGCGTGCGTGCGTGTGCATGCGTGTGTGTGTGCGTGTGTGGAATCTCAGGTTGTGCAACAAAACGTGTTACAATAATGGGCTCCGTGCATATAGTCTCCCCTATATCGTCAACTCATTTAGAGTATCATGTTGTGTAATGTAATAGTCACACCTACATCGCCTCCACCCAGACTTGAACCCCTGAAATCGGCAACTCCTTGCATTCACTTCATGAGACAAAAAAAAAAGACAGAAACAAGGGGGATTTTCCACCGCGTACTGGGCCCTGCTGTTCCTATACATAGAAAACACGCGCTCATACATTTGTATAAGAGATATTGGTCGATAACATAGAGGCAGTATAAAGTAACGTTACTCTCAGCCAAAAGCGAGCTTACCCAATGTGCATCTTGCATCTCGTGTAGAGAAGGTGCCTTCGTGGGTTAGAATGGGCTGTGGTAATTCGCGCCGAGTGATATTGAATATATTTTTACACATGTATTCGACATTACTTGCACCCATGTGAACATGCTGTCCAAGTTTTGCAGAAACGCAGGCATCTACGCCTCCAAAGACTGCTGCTGCTGTGATATCGCGAAATATGGCATTCCACCGGCACAGCTAGCAGCTCCAACGGCCAGCGGCATTGGGAGAGGTCACCTGATTATTCACCAGTAGGGAGTAGGAATTGCGAAGCATTTCACGCCTTCGCTCACAATGGTTGAGCAGCAACATGCTGAACAATCCGCATCTCCCTATATACTATATATCTTCATATCTTCTTTGTCACTCATTCTTCTCCCATGCAGCATATTAGAACTGCATAACAAAGAAGTAAACTACAAATATCAGCGTGTCAAGTCCCTTTAAATTCTTTACGTTTAACGGCACGTCTGGCCTTTGAATTGAACTTATGCAAAAGTCGTACCTTCCGCTTTAAGACTACGCGACATCTAGAAAAACAACGGGTAAACTGACTTGGCTGTAAATGTGTGCAACACTGCTAAAAGGTTTAGACGCTCAAAATTTTGGTCATCAATAATGTTCGCAGCCGATAAACTTGGGCACACTGGAACGTGTGAGGAGGGAATAGATCGCTAGCCAAGCAGGAAAAAGTGTGTTTCAAAAGTTTCAAAACGCACCGACTTGTAGTGCGCCTGATGAATTCCGCTGTAGAAGAAAGTTTCTAGTGACAGCTAAATACAGATAGATTTGCGCTTTATAACGCATTTATCATCCAACGGAGATAAAAAGCGCTACAACCACTTTTAAACTTTGAAAAACCGATTAGCTGCAATGCAATCACACGTGAGCAAAGTCTTGAGGAAAAAAACTGCAGTTTTTATATACATGTTATGTACAAGTGACGGTGTGGGCATCTCTTTTAGGTTTAGCCTTGACTTGATGAACGTTTGGCGTTTCTAATGTATATTGACGCGAAAGAATCTTAATATCAGTGCCATCCGTGTCCGTGACCGCCGAGGAGAACGACCTTGCCGCCGAAGCCGCCTCCGTGTCCACCGCCGTAACCACCGAGGTGGCCACCACCACCGTGAAGCTTGTGGACGTGGTGAACGGTTTTCACGAGGTAGGTGGGTCCCTGAAGAGCCTGAACATGGAAGCCATGCCCATGACCGCCACCAAAGCCTCCACCGAAGCCGCCTTTGAGAACAACGACGCCACCACCGTGGCCACCGCCGTATCCTCCCCCGTGACCACCGAGGAGTCCTCCCATGGCGGCTCCAATGACTCCGCAAATAACAAGGGCAACGGTCTGGAAGAAATATCAAATACGCTATGACACCAAGCGACATAACACGTATGATAACGTCCCATTTAACTACATCACTCCATTTTTTTAAGCTTTCGTCAACTGTTAAGGTTGGGCCCTTATCAAGTATACAAGCACCTATACAAGTATACCATACCGCATCGTTGCACCTCGGCACCAGTTGCATCACACGTTATATGAGTAGTCCGCTTCGCATACTAAACGTTACCCAATAAATCATACTAAGGCGAGTGCCGTATGCATTCTTCTGGTCCCTTCCGCCTACTTAATCAAGCGCACAACAAGAGCGATGGAAGAATGGAACCCCAGCAACCACAAGAAACCAAAGGGAGGAAAATAAACCACATGAAAGGGCAGGAGGAATCTCCACTCCACCTGCACCTCGACTTGCCCCGTTTATCCGCTGCTTAAACTCTCTATACAAACCCACAAAACTCGAGCACTAGATTAGAAGCACAAGGAGAATCACACAACACAGAAAACTATGCTTTACGTTATCCTCCCCCTGGCTTCAGCAATACACTAGTCCTGCGAAGTAACGAACGATCAAAGAATGTTCGTCTTCATTCCACCTCAAAATTCAACAATACTCGTCGAATCTACAGCATTGCGACGACACCTCAATATACGTCCCAACAATCGTGTTTCAGCGAGCCCTCGAGCTGCACAGCTTCGACAACGCTCCCCTGAACAACGCGAAGAGGGCGTGCGTGTTCAAGCAGGCTTTGTCGAACCTCTACATCTTCAGTATCGTACTGCACAAGATACCTACAAAGGTGTTCATTGTTGGGATCTCGGACGCTGCTGACGTGCTGTCTGACTGTTCTTTGCCCACTATATATACATATATACCTATATGGTACTTCACACTCTCCGCCCACCTCGCCCACTTTCACCCGTTCAACGACTTTTACGCAATGTAACCGAATTTATCGCACGATATTTGTGAAAGAAGGAAATGGCAACACCTTGTTCCGTGCAGAGACTCTCATCCACATCTCAGAATAGATGCCTCGTTCGTGTCTTCGGGGGAGAAAGTCCGGTTGCTTTATTCGACTTTTCCTTTTGTGGCCACCCGCCCTAAAAATCTAAAAATGCATCGCATCTTAACGCTATACAGAAGCGGATGAAATACTGTGCCATTACCCCGTGCTTTCATTTTATCTGGGGCTATAATTACACCGGCGCTTCCTTCCTAAACTAGGAAGCCAAATGGTGTCTAATTACGACCTGACAACGACTGACCAAAACTGTGTGTGCAGTGTATTTCACGATGCTCAATCGCTAATGAGGAACGCTTCTGTTGTATAGGATAGCCGTAGGAGCGCCACTGGGGTGGACTGACGACATTGCTGCTCTGAAAAGACTGAGTAAACAGTTTGAAATGCATGGATTTTCAAGAATGCATTGGAGTCGGCGTCCCTGAAAAGCTCCTCCTGTTGTGATTTCGTACGTTGACTTTGTGGGACCATCAAACCTAAACCAAGTTCTTCTCGGGTACAGGATTATCCTTAGGCTCTTGTTCCCGTCAGGAAAAGAAAATATATTAATTGTTTTCTGGTTCACACCGGTTTAGCATATTAGTCCTCAGCCCTTACAGACATTTCAGGCAGTTATGGCAATTTCGGGTGACGCATTTGGGGTGCTTTTTCAGCCCTTAAAGCGAGCGGTACATTCGGATGATGTAAATGGAGCTAGAGCCGCGTGTTTGAGTCATGCAGCACGGAGCAGTTTCAGCCCCTCTAGGGCGCTGTTTTGGCTCCTGCTCGGAGAGGCCGAGCCGGAGGTGCTCCTAGTGTACTAGTGCGCAGCACCTCTTGTGGTAAGAGTGTCTGGTGAATTCAGGTGTAGACCGCCACAGGGCGGTTCTTGTGTGGAACTCGAACCGGGCGGGAGCGCTCTCACTCGTGCATCGAAATACATCACCCGAATTCGCCATTAGTAAAAGGACGAAGTAGAAAAAGTCTGCCTTGTTGGTGCTGCATAACAAGTAGACAAAATTAGTAAAAGGAGTGGCATAGCAGGGTAAGCAACCTCAGAATTTTTTCGTATACAAGGAAATCTATTTGAAAACCAGATTTGACTCTCTCTAAATGGTTTTAGTTTTCTGGTTTTCTATATAATACGCGCTCCCAAATGCCGTAATTACGTTTGTGCGTATACATAAGTGGGTACAGGAGGCTGTACCCGCTTTTGCCTTTCGTGATGTCAAAATATTTGCCCATAAAATAAAAAAAAGGCAGCACAGAACGTAAATGTTGATGACGTGGGCGCTGTTGCACAGGCGCCAAAGGGTTGGCAAGCCAAACATCAAACGAGGATTGCAAAAATGCGAAACGTAGGGGAAACACAAAATACGCACTGTGGTTAGTATTCAACGTTTTTGTGGTTTTAACATAGCGTATACTAGTGAGCTGCAGTAGGTAGGCAGTACGTTACGAAAGCGGTACGTTAAAGGTAAACTGTATAGTCAGAGATCAGCAGGGTGTTGTCAGCCAATTCGAATGAATAAAGCGATTGGCTTATCATGTTCTTGCAACAGTTATCGTGAATATAGCTGCATGCCGCAAGTAGACTGCATTATCGCACGAAACTGCGTCTTAAGGTGCGTCCTCACTATGCCGATCGGCTCTCCCCGCTGGGCTTTGTCTATGGGTGGCTCACTGCGCCGATCGGCCTTCCCAATCGGCATAGTGAGGACACACATTTAGAACGCGGTCTTGGGATACGTGCGTATTGGATATAGGGCCATGTTTTTTTTTTTTTTTTCAGAGGCATATATGCAGGCGCCCCTACTTAAGGCAAATAAACCATGTTTAGGTCCCTTTAGTGCATCATAAAGACATATATTCATTTTTCGGGTCGAAATTGCGAAGGCGATTTTTTTTTACTTTTGTTGGCGCACATACAGATCACGCGGACAGGTCGTGCATCGAAAGCGTGAAAGGCAAGAACGAAAACCACGCATTAATCTCAAATCAATGCCAGCGCTACACGTGACGACTTCATTCTGTAAAACGTTGCCATCCATCTGAGGCGGGTTCGCAGACGAAGTCAAAATATTTTGGATGTAGGCCCTCGACGGAATAGAGGAGCAAGACAACTGGATTTAGAATCGATTAAAGAGACAATGATGACTTCGTAGCGCATATCCATAGTTCACTTGCAGCTTCTATCGCCAAAGAATTAACGTTACCACGGCCTACTGCAGACCTGGACATGCGCAAAGCTCCCAGCACCGGGGTAGTAGTTCTGGCAATTGCTATGGCATTCGGCGCTAGTTAGCACTATTCATTACCACGTGATTTGCCGAAACCGCGGCAATGTATCGTGGGCTGCGTTGACAACGAGAAAGAGGTACGGGAGAGGGTGGCATGTGCGTAGCAATAACTTGTGTAGCAGACGAACGACGGGGGCAATGATAACAATGTACATGTCCCTTCCTCTCCAATCCTATGTGGCGCTTGTAGCAGCCACTATGGTAATTAACCCATTACGCGGCTCTCCGATAGGCGATTGCCATGTCTCCAGGTCGCTAGTATAGAGTATGTCCTGAACGTTCCAAGAGCGTAGGTTGCTTTAGTCTAAAATAGCCGTTATTCAGTGACAAGTACAACCCCAAAAGGTAAAAGACAAATATGCAATTTAATGCTTTAGTGCAAAAACACTTGGCAGAACATTAAAAACAGCAACTACATGGTAGAAGGTCACCGACATAACAGAAAAGAGCTGCTCTCAATATGTAGTTGAGGCCGTAGTCGAAAGCATGTTGTCCTCTGCAGGTGTTGCCTCCGTGAGAGGCTGAATAACATCGCGTTTGCCGAAGCTATTCCTTTCGGTGGTGGAAGGCGGTACAGTTGACGACCCAACACTGCGCTTGGCGACATCTACGGTGGCACCTGTAGAAGTAAACAGCGTCGTCCACGGGCCTCCAGACGGTGTCATCTCTGCGCTACGCTCGAGGCGAATGGAACCTTCAGTAGTAGACGGAGTCACCGCGTTTCGGCGATAGTTACCCCTTGAACGAGTGCTGTACACGTCGGTCTGCGCTGTGGGGAAACCCTGTTCGGATTGTTCGTAGGTCTGATGTTCTGTAGAAGCCGGCTCGCTGTGAAGAGCTTCAACCCAAGCAATTATGGCTTCTCGTTTGGTCAATCCAGGAGTGTCAGATTCGTAGGCTCCCACCGTTGCATTTTCATCGTATCCATGCACCAAGGGCGTGGACACGTCGACGGAGCGCTTGGCAATACCAGTGGAGGCGAACGTTGTAGAAGGCACGTGGCGTCTGACACGAGTTTCCGTTGAGTCTGTGCTGTTCCCCAGAGCTTCGGAAACGAAATGCCTGTCCTCTGGATCTTCTTCGGGTAAACCTGTTGAAGCAGAGACATCTCTTCTCCAGAATGGCCAGAAGCCCGAAGACGTCGATTCTGTGGCAGTTTCAGGTGAGCCTGTCGTTGTGGTAGGGCTACCATACATGGCAGCGGAGGTTGCGGTAAGTATGGTGGCCAGCACGACCATCTTTTTCCAGGACTCCATGGCTGTTCGCTCCGAGTTGGGTTCTTGTTCGTCAAAGGCTCAGTAGCAGCTTGTGACAGCGACAACGGTTCCACTCTCTTTTAAAGCCATTTTGTGATGACGTATATCGCTTGATTTGAATTTGGTGGGGGCGTAGACGTGGCTATCTGAGGCAGTCACGCGGGAAATGCGATTGCCTTCTGATAACCCTGCACTGGCTGCTAAGATGTTAACTGGCAGAGGTGACCTGAGATTACTCGGGCAGTGCAATCACTTCGGCAATACATGCGCGTATCGTTATCGTTTATTCATAGGGTTTGCTGTTGGCGAACTCCACTGGTCGTTGTAGCGCAGAACAGCATACACAGGATTGAGTGTGCGTGGTGCACTGGTGGTCGCTTCAGTGAAACGTGCGTCGCGTCTCACTTGCCGTTCCGTTCATTTCTACACTGAACCCACACCGGCACTCTACACTGCGCTGCACGAAATCGAACAACGGAATACGCCACTTTTGCTACTAAAAAGGTGAATTATTCATACAAATCCTTTTCGAATTCGACCTTTCTAAGGGCTACTAAACTTTCCTTTCTAACCTGCGCTGACCAAAAAAAAAAACATCACTCGTCCCAGACAGCTCGCAGTGTTGATGATTCGTGAAATATGATACTGGTTCCAAAGAAAGTTCAAACACTCACAGAGTTGCGATCCCCCTGAATGTTCAATTAAGGTCGTGAAAAAATCTTACTGTCATTTACAGCAAAAGCTTTTTTGGTTCTTCTGCCAGAACGCTGGCGCATGTTTTTCGTCGGTAACGAAACCATCCGCTAAATAAAACCGAAAAAGGATAACCAATAATTGGCAATAAAATATTTCATGTTAAGCTGTCGTGCATGAAGCTGCGCTCCTCCGAGTGATCATTTTTTTTTTATTTTTTCTAGCTTTACGTTTTGGTCTTGATTGTAGGACACGTGACTGTAATTAAACGTGACTGAAATGAAAGTGGTGAAGAAGTCCAGCGCGCTATTACCGTCGCGGGTTGGGGGGGGGGTGAGAATTTGTTAGGAATAGCAGAACAAGTCGGGAACCGAGTTCAATTTCTCCTGTTTTTTTCCTTACAAACAAACCAAAACAAACAAACGATTTTTGATATTGGACTCGTGCAAAGCAAGTTCCTATATAATGCCGGACACGTCCTCACAGAAAAGTGACGCTGAAATCGTTGTTCATTCTGACAAAGAAACGCAAAAAGAGTAATAATGTAGACAAAAGAAAAACAACATTCAAAAACAGAAACAAGCGCAGTCCAAATCAAGGCACGCTACAAGCAAAAAATGTTGAGACGCTATGTAACATGAACAATAACAACAATAAATGATGGAGAGGTGATGATGACATGGGATGTTTTCCCCTGGTGGCGTGGTGTAGCATGAAGGTGACCACCAGACCCCGGATTCTTAAGCAAATGCCTAGTTTTTCTCTTCACCTTCTTACAGTGCACTTTTGATACAAGAGCACGAATTAGGTGATGGGGAACCTGCATAAGTGATTTGATTGTGCCTATATAAATGCATATATCGGTTTTAGTGCCTATTTTAGCATAAAAAATTGCTTAAAATGGCTTTTCGGCTGCAGAATGAGACAACGCTTGTGGAGGGCGTCACACTGCATGTCTTGGCAGCGCTTCCGGTAATTAAGCGGGAGCTGCTAGTCGACACCTCTTTCAACTGTGTATTTTTGAAGGGCGCTGCTTTAAAATACCCGGTTGCATGCACACTACACAACTAACTTGACTCCTACAAAACTGCACATTATCCGGGATGAAAAAAGATCATCTGTGGAAATCTGCCTGCGTCATTTCTTACTAGCGCTCGCATAATGGCACATCGTGTTACGACATGCGTCGTACAACGACCGTTTTTGCGTTTTCAACGATGTGTTGGCTACCGAAGATGTCACCGATGGTGTCACTGTTCGCGAAGATCGCGAACTTGGCATGAAGGTGGTGACGCATCTGGCAAAGGTTTCATCATTTTTTCATTCGACACATTTCTGGCACTGCTGAATGCTCTTAAGCGCATGTGGCCAACCATACGAAGAGACAGTCTAAATACACACATCGCCCGGGAACCGGTAAAACGTGTAGTTTTACATGAGCTCACCAATAACGTTATTATTTGTATAACAATTCAGTTTGCTACAACAGTCGATACCGTCACACGCTCGTTATTCTGTGCGCGTATTCTCATTTCCGATCGCAGCGAACGAGCAGCCACACAGGAAACAAGTGGTGGAAACGCACATTCTGTGGTGCAATCGTACGATTTCCTTTCTTGTTTCTTTTCTGCTTTGGGGTGTGCCGTCTTTCTTTTTTTGGGGGGTAGCAGAATTCGCTTGCGCGAATTCAACCTCCCCTTGTTATTTTACCAAGCACCAACACCACCACCAAGTGGAGAAAGAAGCGCGAGCACAGCATGGCGAGCGGTTTGCGGTGTCGGACAGCGAACAGGACAGTGACAGGACGAAGTGAAATATGAAAACTTTATTATCCTATTATTTATTAACCTATACACCTATTTGACCTATTCTATTGCCTATTCCTGACGTACGCAGAGCGTCAGAACACTCTATATTCGCGTTAGTTCAGTAATTTCTGGAGTGTGCAGTCAGGTGGGTAATGGAATGTCCCGGACCTCGATTTAAGGCGGAGACACCTCCTCCTGCTCATTTTGCTTCATGTAAGCTGCAACCGTTTGGAAAGTTCAGAAGAGCTGGAAGCAGTGATACAGCAGGTCAGTGAGGAAATAGCACGTTAAGTACCGTGAAAGGGGAAAATGATAGCTGAATCCAGGAGGGAAAAATGAGAGCTGCAGAAGAGCATCATAACGCAGAGGAGGAAAGGCTAGAGTTGTGTATAAGAAAGCAAGAAAAAAAGGCGCGCTCCGAGAAAGAGTATAATGGTATGGGTGAAATTTTCTAATGACTAAACATGTGTGTTTCTTTTATACTGGGCTGCCTGGTCCGTCACCTCTTCGGAAGGTCTATTGTGGCACTTGGCTGGAGGATTCGTGGCTCGAGAAAAATCGAAAACTGTTTATACAAACCTTTAGTACGTTAAGCGATCGCGCTTTCACCGAATCACTCTGTAAGAAAGTGATTCGGTGAAAGCGCGATGGCTTAACGTACCAAGCGATTCAAATGTTTCCGTGATGATCGAGTAGAAACGAGTAGAAATAATATGAATTATGGAGTAGTCATACACGCAAGATGAGTTACTTTTAATACTGCACGTAGCATTATTGGGTTTCCGGGTGCCTGGCACCCTCGCGCTTTCGGTCAAAAATTACGCTGATATCACTGTGCCATCTGCGTATGGAGTTATATTTATACCAGCGTACTTGTGGTGCTCTCTCAAGATATACTTTGAACTCTGAATAATTTGCCTTTGAAGAAGTAGTATGCATACAGGTCGGAAAGGATGATTTATGACTTGTGTTTGTGGCAGTCGAGCACACATGCGCGCACCACACACTCGTACGTGCGTGCATGGTGTGCATATATATATATATATATATATATATATATATATATATAGAATAATATATATATATATATATATATATATATATATATTCTCTTTTTTGTCCCGAAGAAGGCGGAGCTTCCGCCGTAACGTAGACATCCTCCCTAACTTTTATAGTTTTGAAGTTTTAATAAACCCCTTTTTTGTTACTTCCCCTACTTTCGTCTTCTGTCTCCCATTTATTTCAACTAGATATATATAGATATATATGTGCATATACGGTATACATACAATGCATGCATCCATGCACGTTTGTGTTATCATTTGAAAGCTGGTGGATAGAGCGACTGCACTGGGATGAAGAAAGGATGAGACGCACAATCAATTTTTCCTACGGACATGGCCTGAGAGAGAAACTGTAAGCCAGTATGGCGACGTATTTCGAAATATAATGGCAGTGTAATTAACTGAAGAAATGGCGTAAACCCAGACACGCTGGAGGACAAAATTCATGATCAAGGACCCTGAGCGTGCGCTACAGCAATGCTGTTTGGTGTTCGTTGTTCGTTTTTCCATAACTAGTTGCGTATACACATACGAGTATTCCTGGTTGTGTATGAGGTAAAGGTTGTTTGTTGGTTTGAGCAGTCTTGTGTTCGTCCTAGCTCTTGTACCCTACGCTCAGCCTTCATCATCATGATTCGCTGTGTAAATACTGCAGGGTAGATTAAGAGGTTAACAAATTAAAATCACAAGACTCCCCTACGTGAAATTTAAAACTGGCGAAGGTAAATGACATATTTAAAAATTGAGACCGGTTAAATGCGAGGCACACCAATGCTGGTATTGTTCTCAAGCGTATAATGACAACGTCACACATGCGTGCAAAAGCAACGAGGTAGAGTTTTGGACACGACATCAGTCGTTTCATTGAACAAATAGAGGAAATCTGTTAGTGAGTATGGGAGAAAGTCTGAAGGGGATGTGGCCTCGCGTTTTGGTGACTTGTCCAGAAAAGAAACACTGTAACTAGCCTTGATGGCATTTTCATTCAATATCCTTGTTAATAGTCAATTTGAGCATTTAAAATCGTCACATTCCCAGAAATCCGGGACACGGTTTCTTAAAGTTGGCATGACCGGCGTACTCGCTGCCCTCCATTGAAGCAATGCATTCCACCTGGTTTTGTTAGAATATCTGTTGACGCTGAGCTTTAGAAAGAAAAGCCCACACATGGGTGTTGCTGTGAGAGGCACATCGATGGTGTACTATAGTGGAATGGAAGCGCAAGAGCGTCGCAGTTTTGTTCCTGGAGGACTTATTTGCGCCGTGTTGGCTTCATGGCAGAATGCACTGGTGTGCTATTATTGTTGTACTTGGCTAAAACAATGGGTTCTCCAGAAAATGCGCATGTAGGACATGAAACTTGAATTTGTCTTGTACGCTTTGCAACTTTGTGCGCTGTTGTGGGACGCTGCAATTTTGTTCCCACGACAAAAGAAGTATTGACAAGCTCGGTGTGGCTTGCGAAGCGCCTGTACATTCATTCCTGCTGGGAGCTGTTACTGTCAGCGTTGGCTCAGTGGTAAAGGTGTTGGTCACTGCTTTCGGGGGCCGTGGTTCGATCCGCGGTGTGCTCGTTTTTTTTTCCTTCTTCCTTTTCTTTTTTTTTTGTAGAGGTAGTTAAACAGAGATAGGTATGAGAGTAACGGCAGGGCGAGAGCGTGAGAGTTTTGGCTTAATAATGCCGTACTGGACCTATGCCACACTGCATGATGTTCAGTTGGATTTAGTTGCCCTAATGCTGTGCGATCGCCTGTGCAGTTAATATGTGAATAGCAGATGACTTCCCCTTGCACTCCCACTTACTTCACCGCTACAGGAATCCCCGTTTTGCACAACACCACGCGCGTTTGTTGTAATGTAGATTATTGTCAATCATTTAAAATACATTTCGGACTTGTGGCATAAACGCCCTTTACTGACTGTAAACTCCAGGTCGATGTGACAACGGAATCAATTATGTGGGTCAACTTTGACGCGCTCTAATGGTAAATATATTTAAGATGAACGAACTACCACGCGTGTTTGTTGTAGCGTTGATACATGATACATTTACCATAAATTTCGGACCTGTAACGAATGCAAACATCTCAGCGAAAAGAGCTGTAGCTTAAACGTCCTTGTCCCTGTCAAGGCGGAACTCATCAAATTTTCATTGATAGAGGTCGACCTGACACGGAATCGTCATGCGGGTACACTTTAACGCGCTATAATGGGGAAACTAATTGAAATGCACAAAGTGCCACGCGTGTTTGTTGTAGTGTAGATGCTTGTCCATCATATACCACAAATTTGAAACATGTGGCTTAAACGTCCTTCCTTCCCAGTCAAGGCGGAACTCATCAAATTTTCATGGATAGAGGTCGATCTGACACGGAATCGTCACGCGAATACATTTTAACACTTCATAATGTCAAAATTAATTGAAATGCAGAAAGCGCCACGGTGGCTTTGTTGTAGTATACATGATTGTCCATCATTTACCATCAGTTTCAAACGTGTGGCTTAAACGTCCTTTGTTCCCTGTCAAGGCGGAACTCATCAAATTTTCATTCATCGAGATCGATGTGACGACGGAGTCCTGGTGAAAGCAAACTTGGACGCGCTCTAATGGTGAAACTAAATAGGATGCACAAAGTTGTAAGCATGTTTTTTGGTAATATAGATTTTTTAATGTAATGTATATCGAACTTGTGGCTTAAACGTCCTTTGTTTCCTGTAAAGACACAACTCACAAAATTTTCATTCGAGGTCAATATGACGACGGAACCAATTATGCGGGTCAGCTTTGACGCGCTCTAATGGTAATTGGAATTAAAGTGAAGAAATTTCCTACGCATGCTTTTCGCAGTGTAGATGCATTTCAATCTTTTAACATAAATTCCGGGGGGGATATGTTTAATAATAACAAAGAAGAGGAACGAGGGAAAGGTCAGCCAGACAGGGTGTCGGCTTGCTATTCCCCCCCCCCCCCAAAAAAAAAAAAGCTGAGAGAGGGTACCCAGGCAGGCACAGTCCGGTTCACAGGGCGACCAGTAGGTCGGTTGCGGCGAGGTAACGGAGGAGCAGTCTGGTGACTACGCACTGTCGGGCGCGCTGCACGGGGCCGAGTAAGGTCCGCAGCGTGAGGTGCAGGCCGAGCTGTGTGAGCTGTTGCTCAAGTGCGGCTCTGGCTGAGGAGCAAAGGCGGCAGTGCAGGAGGAGGTGGGTAGTGTCCGCCACCACACCACATTTCGTGCATAGTGGAGAACCTATGTTGCCCATGAGGAACTGGCGCGATGGGGTCTTAGCGACGTTGAGTCGTAAGCGGTGAAGGAGTGAGCTCTCCCTTCGAGAGAGGCTCAGTGGGATGGTGAGCTCTATCTTGGGATCGATGGAATGAAGGAAAGTGCGGGCTGGGACGGCGCTCTCAGTGAAGAGGCGAGTGTGCTGGGCTCACATGCGGCGTATGTAGAGTCGGCATGACGAGGGTGATAGCGGGGCCGATAACAATGGTGCAGAGGTGTGGGCCTGCTTCGCAGCGGCGTCGGCGGATGTGTTGCCGGGGAGGCCTGTGTGACCGGGGACCCACTGAAGCCAAACGCTGTGGCCCGCGCGGGCGAGACGGCTGAGGCACTGAACGATGAGCGCGCCAATGTCCTGAACAAGGGGAATCGAGAATGATGACAGCACTTCTAGCGCCGCCTTGCTGTCTGTAAAGATGGTCCATGGTGCGGGAACGGATGCCGAGATGAACTTCAGGGCTTCATGAATGGCGATCATTTCGGTTTCGGTGGATGAAGTCTCGTACGGGAGTTTAAACCCACGGCTGCAGTGGGCGTGACGCACGTAGAAGGCTGCTGCCGACCCGCCTGGTATCACCGAGCCATCGGTGTATATGGGTACTCGCTGGTTATGAAGCGAGTAAATGTGCTCCAACGCGAGCTGCCGCGCGACCCCCGTGGGGGTGTCATGCTTGCGAGGGAGGCCGGGGATGCGTGTTATCGTTGTGGGTCGGTCGAAGGTCCACATAGGGGGTGCGAACGACCCCGCCGGTGCAGGCGGAAGGCGCCGTTGAGTCTGCGAAGGGCGTCGCCGAAGGCAGAGTCCGGGTACTTCTGCGGTATCGTTCGCAGATGATGCAGGGGGTGCGTGTGAATAAATTCCGGACATGTGGCTTAAACTTCCTTTATTCTCTAACTCGCCAAATTTTTCGTTCTCATGCAGCATTGTGCAAGGCCGTAACCTCCCAACGGGTTAACTCGTTCTAATAGCAAAATAATGAATATGTCAAAAATACCATGCGTGTTTATTGTCATATACACGTTGTCCCCGCTAAATGTGACAATATTTTTTAAAAGTGTATTTATCACTTTTTCCGAGATGAAATCAATTGCAATATATCATATGCTGAAGGACGCTCTCTAGGTAGGCATTAGGAGACTCCTAAGGCAATGTCTTAATTTTCAATAATTAACTTTTTAATTATGAATGCTACGAAGTTGTTCCAATGAGAACATCTGACCTCTTCGGTCACCAAATACCAAAGCCGTTTTCAGGACAAAAATTCGTTCGATAGATCGCTCGCAGAAAAAAAAAAATCGTGAAGGAACACCATTTCGTTCTTTTATTTATTACACATCTCTAGAGTCGCGTCTTTCCTTCGCCCCCAACACGAGAGAATAAAAGAGCACACTATCGCCTCATGCGTTCGTGAAAAAGAAAAAAAAGAAAAACGGAAAATGCAGCTCAAGATAAGGGCAGCTCCGATGGAGTCACCCGATACATTTGTTTTTGTTTTCTTTCCGCAAGTTCAAGCCAATCTTTGTCAATCTTAAAGCCAATTATGAAGATTCATTACAAAATAATTAACTGCCGTACGAATTACATTGATAAGACACATGCCGTCCACAACTATTACACTCGAGTACATTGTGCTGCTTGGGCATCTCTCTTCCTTTTGTCTTTGATTCGAGCGCCTATTTGAGCAACACCTCCAGGATATGGAAAAGGCCTGTGCCTTGCGTCACACAGGAAGGCCTGCTGTTACTACTTTGGATGCTGCCATGAAGTAAATGAAAGAACGAACGAGAAGAAAGCTCGAAGCAGGTCGCAGGCCTCTATATAGGTGACGTAAGCGTGCCAGCCCGACATTATTTAGGAAGTGTGGGTTTTCCAATCACTTTTTTGTGCCGAACGTGACTCTGCTTTCACCTCTAGATGTTCTGAAAATAAGCAGTCTTCCGCTTGTTTATTTTCTTATTTTTATTTCCCTAAGGGAGGGAGTTGATAACCGACAAGCATTCTTGATGGTGCCGGGAAGAGATTAAGACGCAAAATTTGGGATTATACATTGAAATGTCCTCATGATAAGGCCAAGAACAAACTGAAGCGTACGATACAGTGTTCATGGAGTAACAAGGTTGAAGTACCAAAGTGAGGTGCAGTTACTGAATTCGCTTTCTTAGCTTACAGAGCATAATTTCTTTTCAGCATAATGTAGGATAATTTCTGGGGTTTTCCTCAGACGCTGTCACACATACGCCGGCACATTTCTCTCAGAAGTCGCCCCAGGACACACATTGGTCATCGTCGAAGGCACCCCCATTCCCCACAGAGAGAAAAAAAAATGGACCAGCCTAGCCTTACAAGTGGCAATCACCCCATTCCACACGCTACGAGCAGCAGCCCAGAATTCTGAGCAGCAGCACAGCGAAGAAACGTTTGGCAAAGCTTATCAGAGCTGATTCATCACGCTTTCATTCTGCGCTGGGCAATTGCTGCTGATAGCCGGGCTCCGCGCGCGATATCTGATGTACAAATTCCCTTCCTCGTCTGCCCACGTCTCTTTCCATCTTCCTTCCTCCTCGCCGCATACTTTTCTTTCAAGTTGGCTTTCTTACATGTTCTTCTGCTATCAGGCAGAATCTGAATCAGAGGAGGTGTCCCTAAATTCTGGTCATGGTAGGGTTATGCAATACACAATCTCAGGAGCAGCCGAATATACGTCCGTGCTGGCAAAGCGCGCACAGAGAAAAAAACTGTAAATTGTCAAGACCGTGATCACTGTATGCATTCATTGAGAATTGATATGTGTCAATAAACCTGATACGATTTATTTTTCTCTGTTCTCGTCTAGCAATGTTGCCATGGGTGATTAGTATGGTAGGAACAGTGAAAGGGGATACAGCGCAAACGAAGTGCGCAACTGTAAACGACTGTGGTTAATTATGCCCTGCTTATTACTTAATACTGCCGACGTCACCTCTGACGTCATTTACTTACAATAGTAGCAGTCCGCGCAACGCATGGCTTGCGGTGTCTGAAGACGCAGGAGCCTATGGCAGTTTCCTGCATATACCTTGGATAACATCTAACTTGTACGTGACTATTTGGTAAAATGCAATAATTCCCTGCCTATTTAGGGGCTTTGGAGCAAAAGTGAGGTATCAAAATGGGAGAAAGCCCTTGTTGAAAGTTATTCCATTAGTCGAATTCCTGACACGAGCAAGCACGCTAAAATATCCATCGCCCAATTTCGCAATACAAATGAGCCGAAACTGAAATAGGACACGAGGCACGAGGAAGGACAACGATCAATCACGTCGGAACATGCTTTGGAACTATGGAGATGATTGGTGTACACTCTCAAAACAGAACTTTAGCGCATAGCACAATGTGCACCAACCACTGCTAGGAATGATAGGTTGGACATCATCAACCGCTTCATAGCTGGACAGATCAACCGCTTTGCTGCCCAGATACGCCGTCGATGGTTAAGGCCATGTCTTCAATCCGACACGGGTGCTCGCGGATTGCACTTCTGCTCTGCATGCATGACTAAAATTTCTCTGTTATTCTCTTGGAGTGTTCCCGGGCAGACATCATACAGGACGGTCGTCGGCATAGATCTCGGTTGGTCAAATACGTTTTTTTTTACTTCTTTTCGAAACCAAAACACTCATTGAAATCCTACATATCATGCGATCGACTGTACAAAAAGCTGCAGTCAGTACAGAGCTTCTCGCTTTTCGAAACAGAGCGTCTATTGCCTAAAATTCAGCGTGAAACATGTTCAGAATGTTCACTATTCGTGACAGCATCTGAGGCCCAAACTCACGTATAGCACACGTTACACTTATTTTTCAGGTTCTCCAACCCCCACGCAACGCAAAGCGGAAGCTGTTTTGGCAGGCCAGGATCCTGAACGAACGTTGGGATTGGCCTTCGCGCGGTAGCTCCTGGCGAGGCGAGGCAATGCATTTAACGCTTGCTACAGAAGATTAATAAGTCGGAGGTCTGCCTCCCGCATTCCTGAAGCGAGCCACGGGAAAGCATTACTAACAAATTCATTCCTCTACGATGAAAGATGAAAGTCACTGAAAAGGTTAGCCAGCTGTAGGGATCGAACCCACATCTTCTGGATTGCCGGTCCAGGGCTCTACCAATTGAGCTAAGCTAACACGCCTCTCCAGCGACTTTCGGGGTGCGTCATCTGAAGGGACGACAAACCAGCCACTCACTCTCACTCACCCTCCTTTCACTCTTACATTTTTGCTCACTCATACACACATTCATACGACGGAAATCGACGCAAGCGGCACCTGTTGAACAAGAGATAAACTGATGTTCTGAGGCTGGAACAACATAGAGGGGACAGATACAAACAAAGTCTCAAATTGCCTAAGAAATCAACGATGAAAGATGAAAGTCACTGAAAAGGTTAGCCAGCTGTAGGGATCGAACCCACATCTTCTGGATTGCCGGTCCAGGGCTCTACCAATTGAAGATCCAGAAGATGTGGGTTCGATCCCTACAGCTGGCTAACCTTTTCAGTGACTTTCATCTTTCATCGTTGATTTCTTAGGCAATTTGAGACTTTGTTTGTATGTCCCCTCTATGTTGTTCCAGCCTCAGAACATCAGTTGATCTCTCATTCCTCTCTCAGTGTGCATGTTAGTGAAAGATGCGGGACTCACCAGCGCAGAACACGGCGGCCAGCAATGTTAGCGCAACAACAGGGACACGGTTATCCAGCAACATAGTCCGCAGCGCACACGCCAATAACAATGGAGTTTCCGGTTGGCGGTCATCGTACACTCTTAAACCCGTACCTTTTATTGTAACTTTTAGAAACATGTAACGTCTATATAGACGTAGATTTCGAGATTTACTATTGGTTACACCACTGTAACGTATATTTAGATGTTAAAAGTACCGAAATAATGTCTTTACAGCAGCAGCAGAAGTTACATCTCGGAAAAAACAAAAACAGCTTGTTGTAACCTATAAATGTATCCTATACTCCGACACTGGAACTTTTAAGCAAAATTTCCAACGACTATTTCTTTGTTAGGTTCGTGTCGTTTGTTTTTCTTCTGTTTTGCAGCATAATGCCGCGTTTCAGCCTCCCATTCGAGACGACAGTTGCGAATCTACGTGCACGCTTTTATTTTATATCTGTTTCAGCGTCATCTGCGTCGACTACATATTATCACTGCTGTATCAACACTGATTGTAAGTTTGCAGTCTGGCATACTGTTAGCATGTTCCTTTCTACAGGGTGGAAAACCATTCCAATGCCGCAGCCACCAAGATTTCCGCATTTCCGACAGTCTATTTCGCTGCGTAGCCGAGCCTGGTCTAGCCACACTGAGAGCGGTTTCCTTGAACCTCCGAACGCTCAACATGCGTCCGTTGATAGGTGCAATCTGTTTTCATCGGTGATTTGGCTCGTCAATGTTCCTCGTGTTCATCATAGCGCCGGCAGGAACAAGGGGAATGCGAGATTTCGCTACCGAACAAGGATATTTTCGGTGTTCTGAGGGGAAGGTGTAGTAAGTGCGAAGATTGCAAAGAATACATAACCGAAAACGAACATCATCCACTGCAGCTCTGGTTTACACAGCTTCATACACTGGGTAAGTGTACATTCTGTGCTATGTACGTGCATTATTTTGACAGCAAGAGCTGTTAGCGCATGTCTGTTGTGATTATCGCAAGCGTTCTGCGGTCATGCATATGAACGCCACTTACGCTTGCTACTTTTCGGCTCTTACTTGGTCGCAAAGTCAATACACCGGCGTGCGTTGTGCGAGCTGCGTATATATTCATGGATATCTATAATTCGCAGCTTCCTACTTGTTGTATTCTTACGATGTTCTACGACTCAGTCGTGGAACGAACGCCTTCCCGCATTTATGATGTTCTCTCAGCGTACCTTGTGCTTTCTACGGATGTAATTCAGCAAAACATTATTTCGTCCACGTTGGTTCTCAATGGGGATGGAAGCTCTACATTGTTCCAAATAGAGGTATACAACGCAACAGTTTTACCATATTGATGATGATAATTAGGGGTTTCATGGCGCAGCGACAACGAGTTTTATCGTATTGCTAGCCTCCAATGTCATGTATGTAACGGTCAGATCACATTTAGTACGTACTGGCTGCTAGGTATAATGCTAGGTATCATGTTTGCAGATGGAGCAGAATAAGATGCTGTAAAAAAGACCGCGTCTCGTGATTCATGCGTCACACGACACATTGATAGAGAAAAGTATGTGATCTTTAGTTACTGTTTTCCTTTTGACTTTTGTGGTGGCGCTTCCCTGCTTGAAAAGTGTTCCATAAAACTCCATCTAGTGCTAGAGGTTATTTATTGGCTACCTGCTTATTGTCTTCATCCAAGGAAGTTCTTCGTGCAGAGGCTGGGGAGTGCTCATCAGAAAGCAGTATATGAACAAATAACATATTGAGTGGTTCCGTAAATGTTGCTATCGATGCCCAAACTTTTATTCCCAGGATCCCACATGCACGTTCACATGCCGTCACCAGCGCAATGGAGTACTTCACAAACAACGGTCCCACAGCGTCTCCCACGCTGCAGTGTCTCCTGCGTTACCCTACACTCATGTTTGCCAAGGTTGTGTGCGTTTTATATAATGCTGTATCGCCTTTTGCAACGCAAAGGTGGAATAAATATTTTTGGCTCCGTTTTGTTATGTATGGCTTAGCAAAAATAGTTCAGTTGTTCTCTACTCGCTGGCTTCCTCGCACTTTTATGCATTGCTTCTCACTTTGACGCTAGTTTTTCTTTCCACATATTTTTGGTAAAGCGACCATGGCTTCTCCTCGCATCAGAATCGCTCTTGTGCACAATCTGTCAGCATGTGGCCTTTCAAGTGTTCGTAACATCAGGCGTGACACAAGACCTCTAAATATACTTCTGTTTTTGTAATATACAATCCTTTTCTGTTGGTGCATTTTGACATGTTCTGTAATTGTCTGTCGATGTCCGCACAATGTACAGGGTGTTTGCTTTTATTCGCATCAGAGCAGCGCGCTCATTTGGCAGGTGGATTGTTAATTTTCGCAAATTAACCCAACCGTAGTTACGAACATTTCCTGACGCATGTGTTTGTAACTACAGATCGATCAATTAGCAAAAATTCACATAACCCACCTGCCAAATGAGCGCTACTCTGTTGCGAATAAAAATGAACATCCTGTATAAAAAGCCGCACGTTGGCGTAACCTTTACCAGCAGGTGCTGGATTGAAGGTCGTAACCTCTAATTAGTGGGTTTGTTGTAACTTGTATAAAAGGTGCTGCTCAGAGGGTACTTGGTAACTCCACTAACTAACTAAAATAGAGGATAAAATATTGCGATTTGTTACCCTTTACTGAAGGGTACAGAGTTAAGAGTGATACCCGAGATCTCCAGGAAAGAGTCGTTATGTAATCGATTAAAATGGATTTATCATGAAAGCACAAACAGAGACGAGTGAGCGACGCTTTGTTGTGCACACATCAGATTGACGTTTCCTGCACTTCCGGCGATATCTATAGGGCATATGGAGATGAACAAAAATGTTGGACACACAAAATAATATCTACTATAACGAGCAGACATGCAAGAACTGCCGGATGCAATTTAATGGACTGCACGCACAAGACGCACAAGATGCCAGTGTTGTATAATGGTTAATAATGTTGTACCACGCATACGTCATGCTTGTTTACTCAACTCCAGCTTTGCTGCTGTTGTACGCAGACTGCGAAACAATGGCGTAAACATAAGCTTCAATAAAAGAAAGCAAATGGAAGGCAGACGGTCAGCAAAGACAGCGAAGCGGAGAAGGTAACAGAACAATAAAATAACGAAAATAAAATGACCCGCAAATAAAATGGTGCACTTTCACTCCCCTTCCCACATCGCCGAACGAGAGACAATTCGTTATCAGGAAAGGGGTACTTTGCTTCGTAACGAAGTCTCGTCTTGATTCTTCGCCCAATACACAGCTAGATACCTATTTTGGTTGCAAAAATCGATGGCTCCGTCAGGTTGCAAGTTGCACGCATAACGAGGATGGTGGTGGTGGTGGTGGTGGTGTAACTGCTTGCCGTAGTCGGCCTCGCAAGGCGGGCAACGTCACGACTAACGCAGGTCCGTAAAAAAAAAAAAAAAAAAAAAGACGGGAAAGACAGGACTGTAGATTCGGATTTGCAGTGAAGTCCAATCAGGGGTTGAGCGATGAGCAGCGTTGAGCGATGAGCGGTAGAACACCAGAAAATTAAAATGAAAATAAAAATCACTGTGAGGATGCTTGACTAAGGTGTTGAAGAGTACAGGGCGAAAGGGCCACTTGTGATGCGTTCTTAGAGACGATATATCAGCTTGGTATCCCTCAGGAAGGAAGCCAGTTTTGACGCGTGGTAACGTCTTTCTGCCGGCGTTGAGCCGCCAAAGATGACGTCATGTACTTGCGAGCCGTTGCGGATGATGGGGTCTAGATGCTTAGATCTTTCCTGACTGTAGGCAGGGCATTTTAGAAGGATGTGTTCAATCGTGTCAAGGGATGTCGGAGAGAAAGGGCATGTTGGATCGTGCGTAGTCTTCAGGCGGTGGAGTACGACGTTCGAATACATTGAGTTTGTACGTATGCGGTGTAGGAGTGTGGCTGTGAGCCTGGAGAAACTTTGAGACTGGAGTGAAGGGCGTGCGTTGGACAGAGTGAGCCTGGTGCTCGGACTAACTGTAGATATTAAACTCTTGGCTGTTTCTTTAGTGGTTCGATGTGGTGGTGATGGAAACGTGAGAGCCGGAAGAGAATGGGCTTCGTTTGCTAGGCGGTCAGCTTTCTCATTGCCGGGAGTTCCAACGTGGGAAGGAATCCATTGCAGAACTATGTCTTTACTATCCCGTCTCAGGTCGGAGAGGGCTTTGCGGATGCAGCGGATCATAATATATGAGTGGTCTAAGTCTTTGATCTGGTCTAATGTGCTTGATGAGTCAATAAGTATAACTGCCTTTGCACAGTCGATGTACTTCAGTGCTGCTGCTGCGTGTAGGATTGCGCATAATTCGGCCGTAGTGAGCGAGGGTGACTTACAGTGAAGTTTAGCTTTCCAACAGTTGCCGGTTTTGGGAATGAAGTAGGAGCTGGTTGTTGACTCTTTGAGACTGTCAGTTGACCCATCAGTGTATATCTGAAGGTGATTACCAAACTTTTCGTCTATGAGACCAATAGCAATAGACCGCATTACAGTAGGCGCTGTGCTTCTTTTGCTGCGGATGCCTGGTATCTCGGTGGATAACTTTGGGATGTACTCCCTCCATGGTGGTGGGGTTTGAATCAGTGATGGAGCCGGAGTGATCGCGACTTTTTCTAGATATAACTTGGTTAATGAGCCGGTCTTTGTGCTCGAGCATTTTGATGCGCTATCGATGTAGCTGAAAACAGATGATGCATTGTAGATTCTGTCAATTATGGCGGGTGCCATTCTTTCTGCGTGCAGACTCAGTGGTATCTCGGCGGCCTCGACGAGGGTAGCTTCTATTTCGGAATATTTTGGAAGACCCAGTGCGATTCTGATGCCTGCACGATGGAGACGCTCCAGTGATTGCCAACCGTGCAGCGAAGGTTTTATGAACGGAGTAGCATAATTCAGCCGACTCAAGATGAGACTCTTATATAGAGTGATCATGTGTCGCGGGTGGTTTCCCCAGGTTTTACCACAAAGACGTCTGAGTATGTTCAGCAGGGGAGTGCATTTCTGCACCATTGCTTCTACTTGGGATGCCCATTGGAGTCTGGAGTCGAATATTACTCCAAGGTATCGAACCCGTGGGACTCTGGGCAGAGTATTATTGCCGACGCTAAGACCTGGATAACTGCTGCCGAGGCGTTTTCCTGGTGGGGCACAGACCAGAGTGACTGTTTTTGAAGTGGAGATGGTCAGTCCCTTGGCTAAGAGGTTTTCAACCACCTGGCTAAGGACTACTTGGGCAGAGTTTTGAATTCACTTTTTTGAACGGCCTTGGAGGAGTATGCATATGTCATCTGCGTATACAATAAATTCTGCTGGGATGGTTGTGATGGGAATTCCCACGTGGATGTCAGATAGAGCTGCGTTGAAGAGGAGGGGAGAAATTACGCTGCCTTGAGGTACTCCTCGTGTGAGGCGTCGGAGGGTGCTGGTAGCGCCGTCCACGGTTACTGTTACGGTCCTGTCCGTGAGAAATGATTGAACATATGCTTCTAACCGTCCTTTAACTCCCGACTTCTGAAGACGATGCATGATGGCCTCATGTAGAAGAGAGTCGAACGCTTTGTCCACGTCCATGAATACTGCTAAAGATATTAGTCTCTTGTTCTTTGCTTCGTGGAGTTTAGTTGACAGCATCATGAGGGCATCGGCTGTACCACGATGTTTGCGGAAGGCACAGAGATGTTCTGAGAGCTTTCCATTATTCTCCAATGTCCAGGTGAGTCGTCTGTGCACCATTCGTTCCATTAATTTTCCCACGCAAGACGTGAGGGCAATAGGACGGTACGACTTTAGGTCATCTAGGGGCTTGCCGTGTTTCGGTATGGGGATGATTGTAGCATGTTTCCAGTCAGAGGGGATGTGACCTGATGTCCAGACTTCGTTGTAAAGATCTAGAAGTTTGGTCAACTATCAAGGTTCTTGAGCATCTAGTATGTTATCTGGTCTGATCCGCAGGCGCTTGCTCTTCTACATCGTCTCAGAGCATCACAGAGTTCGTTACAGGTCATCCTCTGGGCCCAAGGCTTGCGGTGGTGTAGATGAACCGTGTGTAACTTGAAGCGTAGATGTGCTTGATAACAGAGACGGGGAGACTAAGTCTGCAAAAGCTTCTGCGATATATCTGGGCTGTGATCTAGTCGCTATAGCAACGGTGGCTAGTGGCCTTTTAGGAGTAGGGGCACCCTCAAGTGATTTAATGACATTCCATATTTTCGTAGAGGGTGAACTCTGGTTGAGCGATTCAGAGAATTGCCGCCATTGAGTACGGCGCAAATTTACAGCGTAGCGTCGGAAGGCCGCCGATATTTTTCTATACGTAGTCAAATCGCTTGTGCACCCCGTGCGAATTGCCCGACGTTGCGCTCTTCTTCTGGCGGCACGAAGAGACAGATATTTGAGGTCTGGACGGGGTTGTTTGGGAGAGATGTTTATGGACTTGGCGGTCATAACGAGGAAACGAGGCTGTCACAGCCGGCCTAGCGGGCCCGTGATTTGCTCCTCGTGACGCATGACGTAACTTCGTCGTTTTCGTTAAAAGTGGCGCAATCTTTGGCTTAGGCAAACTACATACCGTGATCGGTATTATACGAGAGAGTAACTCAAGTGAAAAGACGTTAACGTTGCATGCGCCCACAGAGAACAACAAAATGGCGGAAGGTTTCTTTGCCTGTACAATAACGGAAGCTGCGAACCGTGAACCACGCAGCCGTAACCGTCAAGATGGAATTCAGTTAGATGAAATAAAGTTTAGGAAGCTATTCCGCCTGTCAAAAAGAGCAGCCCACGTACTACACTGTTAGAAAATTTTATACCTTTAAGGGCATAAACGGCTTGTCCCAGGGCGCATACCATTTGCGGCACAAACGCTTCGAGGTAAAGTAATTTTATACCTCCCTGAAGGTATATTATTTGCACCTAATGTTATAAACATATATCCACTTGAATGTGTATTTTCAAACCCGGGGTCTAATCTTGGAAGACTGGTATATTCGATTTATTTCAGCGCTTTTTATAAGAGTGGCACTTTCATGATCTAGCTCATAACAAAATTAGAACGAAATAATATTGAGCGACAAGTGCTTTAATAACATCAACTATCGCGAGAAGGAAAGGGAGAAAGAAAATGCCTGGAGACGCACGCCCACAAACGTACCCACTAACTCATATTCACAATGTGCAGGTGTAAAGCGTAGAGGGAAGCTCGTGCAGATTATTCGCCACGCAGGAAGCAACGTGGGAGGATTTAATGGAGAACAGATACTGGTATAATACATGGCTTCGGAAAACGTGGGGCCGCATTCGCTGGCACGGTTTTCACGGCACCTCCAACAGCATTCAACCTGGCTGCTAAGTCTTCCCAGTCTCTGTCGCGATGTTGACAAGTATATGGTGGACGAAAATGCTCCTCGGAATATATTACGGATGTAGCTCTGTATCGGGACCACGGCTTTTTTTAAGATAAAAAAGAATAAAAATCAAACAGGAGCTAATTAGTACCGAAATTAAACAGCAATGACTCCCGTATATTGCGCGAATCGTATAACAATTTAATTTTATCGCCCGTTTCTGGAAGGCGATCCGCCATCTTTACTGAGGACCTTGTGATCTAACCTGAGGCAGTCTCGACGCCCTCACCGCATACTGCGTGCCTTGGGGGGGGGGGGGGCAGTCCCCCCAATCTGTAGAACCTAACCTAGACTAACCTCACGAAAGTGAGGGGGCGAGTTAGCCCAATTCAACGACCCTACCTCTTGCAAGATGGCAAGTTTCGACTCCGTTAGGCTTAGCAGTCCTGTGTCCAGATCCGGTTGTTGAGATCCATATAAAAAGTTCTTGTACACAGAATTTTATAGTTCTTATATTTTTAGATTCAGTATATGGCCTTCTTCCACTTCTCTGCAATATTTACCTTCCTAACTCCTTCGCTAATTTTTAAAAACGAATGATCCCGATGCGGAACTACACACTAAAATACCGTTGGTTTGCATGCATCCGGCCATGACCTCGCACTGCTGGGCAGTTGTTCGAGCACTGCGAGAACCACGCGACGACGCCATCGTTGCTGCCTTCCAAAGAACAGTCGAAAAACTGAAGGAGTGAAGCGAGGGAAATGACGTTGGGGCGCTCGCGCCCCAGGCGTAGTCAGCTAATATCACGTGCATGGCCGTACCACACCGACAGCTTAACGACATTGGTTCACGAAGAAATGTGATTGCGCCAAGGGGATATCGTCGTTACGTTTCTTCTATTCGGTAGCCTCCTGCTTCGCTTGCCGTGTTAACGGCGGAGAAGAGGATGAGAAGGACGGCGCGCATCGCTCGGGTTCTCTACCTTCCCCCATTTCGGTACGCAGCCGAGTATGTTCGTTCGAAATTGTGGTCAGAGATTACGCCACTGTCCCGTTGACGAAGCGAGCACGAAGTATGCCCGGTGAAACCCGTCTCGCGCTAGTTTTAACGATCGGCGTTGATCTCGTTAGCACGTGAGGTGGACTTCCGATTAAGCCCCCTGATCGTGCCGGGAACTCGGACTGGTTAGTGAAATGTATATGTATTAGGGAGAAGCACTTGTGTAAGGTGAAACAAGCGCTGCTTTTTTCGTTGTGCAGGTGTTTTTGCGGGAAGTGCAAACCGACGGTTACCGCGAACGAGTGTTTGTGCTGCCGAGAGGTAGAGATCGTCTGTAAAAACCAGACGGTCAACTGCATTACAGACAACGAATATTTCGAGATACTCTGCCTCGACACCGAAGTTCTGCGAGTGTCTATATATATTACATACATCCGAGAAAGTGAAGAGTATGCAACATACGTGACAGCGCCGTGAACAAGTGAGTGTTTACGCGCTGCTTGAACGACAAACTGAATGGAAAACCTTATTTGTGCAGGAAATTCCGTTATATCGCCTATCGCCAATTCACAAGGTGGATATGGGGTGGTCTGGGAAAACACCAAAACACCAAGATTCTTCCTACTTGCGTCGTGCATGCCATTACACTCTTAAACCCGTACCTTTTATTGTAACTTTTAGAAACATGTAACTTCTATATAGACGTAGATTTCGAGATTTCTTACAGGTTACACCACTGTAACGTATATTTAGAGGTTAAAAGCGACCAAAGTCATGTCTTTACAACACGAATAGAAGTTACATCCCGGAAAAAACAGAAACAGCTTGTTGTAACTTATAAATGTACCCTCTACTCCGGCACTGTAACTTCTAAGCGAAATCTCCAACGATAATTTCTTTGTTAGTTTCTTATCGTTTGTTTTCCTTCTGTTTTGCAGCATAATGCCGCGTTTCAGCCTCCCATTCGAGACGACAGTTGCGAATCTACGCTGTTATTTTTTATCTGTTTCAGCGTCATCTATACGTCGACTGCATGTTATCAATGTTGTACGCACACAGATTATAAGTTCGCAGTCTGGAACACTGTTAGTATGTTTCTTCCTAAAGGGTGAAAAACCATTGTCAATGCCGCAACCACCAAGATTTCCGATTTCGCTGCGTAGCCGAGCCTGGTTAGGTCTGTCCACACTGAGAGCGGTTTCCTTGAAACGCTTAACGCTCGTCGTCCGTCCGTTAACAAGTGTAATCTGTTTTAATCAGTGGTTTTCCTCGCGTTTATCATAGTATCGTCAGGAACAACGGAAAAGCATGTCGCTAGCAAACAAGGATATTTTCGGTGTTCTCAGGGGAAACTGTAGTGAGTGCGAAGACTGCAAAGAATATATAACCGAAAACGAACGTCATCCACCGCAGCCCTAATTCACACACTACATACACTGGGTAAGTGTACATTTTGTGCTAGGTACATGCGTTATTTTGATAGCAAGAGCTCTTAGCGCATGTTTGTTGTGATTATGGCAAGCGTTTTGCGGTCCTGCATATGAACGTCACTTACGCTTGCTACTTTTCTGCTCTTACTTGGTCGCCAAGTCAATACACCGGCGTGCATTTTGCGAGCTGCGGATATATGCATCGAGATATATAATTCGCAGCTTCCTACTTTTGTATTCTTACGATATTCTAAGACTCAATCGCGGAGTGAACGCCTTCCCGCATTTATGCTGCTCTCTCAGCGTACCTTGTGCTTTGTACGGATTTGAATGGTTCCGTAAATGTTACTCTCATTGCCCAAACTTTTGTTCCCAGGATCCCACATGCAGGTTCACATACCGTCACCAGCGCAAAATGCAGTACTTCACAAACTCGTCCCAGAGCGCCTCCAACGCTGATAACGCAGTAATGTAGTGTCTCCTGCGTTGCTGCACACTCATACTCCTCAAGGTTGTGTGCGTTTTATGTAATACTGTATTGCCCTTTGCGCTCGCCTCTGCAACACGAATGTGGAATAAATTTTTCTGCTGCAATTCTCCATTTCGTTGGGTCTCTTCAGCTTAGCAAACATAGGTCAGTTGTTTTGACTCGCTGGCTTCCTCGCACTTTTATGCATTGCTTCTCACTTAGAAGATAGTTCTTTTTTCCACATACCTTTGGTAAAGCGATCATGGTTTCTCCTCACATCAGAATCGCACTTGTGCACAATGTGTCACCTCTAGATAGACTTCTGTTTTTGTAATATACGTATATGCAAGATCTCCTTTTCTGCTCGTGCATTTTGGTACCTTGGTGTGTTCTGTAAATGTCTGTCCATATCCCACGCACAGGGTGTTTGTTTTTATTCGCATCATAGCAGCGCTCATTTGACAGGTGGGTTGTGTTAATTTTCGCAAATTAACCCATCCGTAGTTACAAACATTTCTGACATTTCCTGACGCATGTGTTTGTAACTACGGATCGATTAATTAGCAAAAATTCACATAACCCACCTGCCAAATGAGCGCTACTCTGTTGCGAATAAAAATGAACATCCTGTATAAAAGCCGCACGTTGGCGTAACCTTTACGGGCAGGTGCTGGATTCAAGGCCGTAACCTCTAATTAGTGGGTGCCTTTGTAGCTTTTATAAAAGGTACTGCTCAGAGGGTACTTGGTAACTTCTGAAATAGAGGGTAAAACATTCCGATTTTTTACCCTTTACTAAAGGGTACCGAGTTAAGAGTGATAGGGATGATTTTCCATCAGATGTGTATAAGGGCTTTGAACCTGCAGAAAATGTACCTGCACAAAACCTGCACAAAATGTATATTGATTCCTGGAAATTTTCATTTCTTGCTTGCTGCGAATTTTTCATTGCTTTTTCCTTTCAGATAGTCACACAATATTGTAATTATTATGTTTGTGCATGGACGCCTGGGGCATATCTATTTGTACTTGAGTGTACTCATGTCTTGTATATATGGAGAGTACAGAACATAATTTTTATCACTGTACCTCACCTGAACTGTGTTTATAATTTTTTATATACTAGAGATTGACCAGGTTTGCAAATGCTAATTAACGGTTGAAAACACTTAACTTGATTTCACTAAAAGGATCGCTTGTAACAGATCCATTATCATATGACCAACTAACATTTGTAAAGAAAGTCCCTAGTGCTGACTTAAATGGTATAGCACCCCTTCATCTAAGTTCACAGTTAACCATGCAGCATGGGTGTCGCCAATGGCTCCAAAATGGCTACATAATTTATCATGCAGTAACAGGCACACTCTATCTTTGCAATGCTACATTTTAAGATGAAATACATTGACCCTTTTCTGCACACAGTACTCGATTCGCCACCATTCGAGAACCAAACTACTGTGAACAGTCTCTGTGAATGGGAATGACTGTACCCATGTATTCTTTTTTTTTTTCATAAGTTCTCGGTTACTGTGACCGAGATATTTTTGTAAATAAATTTTGACACTCCTGCAAATACAAACTCGCTTCAGGGTACGCAACAGACTTCTCGGAAGAATTAATTGAAATATAATAAAACAGCCGAAACATTTTGTCACAACTCCGTATTTTTCTTTTTTAATGTCCACCAATTCAGGAGACAGAGTAGGACTTTCTGCCCTCTGATATTTTCATGTACTTCATAGAGCTGAAAAGAGAAAAGAAAATAGAAGTATAGACAGTTTTGCCTTTCACTTTCGAGCTTAACAAGAAAGTTACAGTTTACCATATATGTGCTTTTGTATTGTCCTGTTGATAAAAAGGGTACAGGAATAATAATGGAGCACATAGATGAAGCTGAGAACTTTTCTTCGAGAGTGTGCTAATTGTGAAAAAAGAAATATACGATGAAAGTTGTACAGAAACAGCAAATGTCTGCTGACAAAAATTTTAGAAATCTGGATGTTACTACCTCATGTAGTTTCCGTCCAAAAGTAGGACTACTCGACATTCTTCAGTCGCGGCAGGGTGCAGAGGTGGAAGTTATAATGTGTGGCTAGAACAAAGATTTGGCATGTTCACAAGGTCATTAGTGCACACCAACATACATGACAACATAGACAACATGATGGCTGCAAACTCACAATTATTCAACAGAACAAGAAACGGAAAGCATGAGTAAAAAAAGATAGCGTCCATGCAACACGTGTAGAACCACATAATCTCGCGGAAGGTAAAATCGGGAGAGCAATAAATGACTTGCGTCCGAAATTGGGTAACTTGGCATAGTTAGGACCAAGGATATGGGCTGCTCCAATACACACTCTGTTTCTATTGTACACTTTCAATTGCATGCATTTTTCTGCTGCATCGAGCGAAAGAGCATTAAGGTACCTAGATTCACTCTACATTCAGAATTGCAATAAATATTATGGGGCTCTACCCCATTTCTTGAGGTAATGTGCTGAAATGGAGTAATAGGTTGCCCCAGAGCGATGACGGAAATCCTATGGTGTCCAAAAGCGTTAGAAGTGCTTTGACAATTTGTGTAGGGCGAGTGAATAGCACTGCAAGGCATATTTCCTTGAGCTTGACTTGTAGAAGCAGCATACGTGTATCAGTGCATAATTGATGTTAAGATACAGAAACTATAAGGCTACCACCTTAGGGTGTTTGTATGTCAAATGAAGTCCATTGGCAGCAGCCCAAAATTCACATACGAGGTCCTTACCAACAATACGCATGTTAGAAGTGTCCTTGTTTAGGAAAAAGGCTCTTGCTGCGATTGTCCCCCTCTGTGCCCTCGGCTACGCCATTCTCTTCATGATCTGTGGTTAGGGTCCTGTTATGCACCTGTGCGAAGACTTGCAACTGAAAGACAATGGTTGATGAATTGAATTGATGAATGACAATGAATTGATGCATGACACCAATCTCCTTTTTCATTCTCTCAAGGAACCTACCGCCCCTCACTGTACAAAGAGGTGCGTGGCATGATGATGCTAGAGACGGACACTTACAAAACCTATGAGCAAATCTGTCTGTGCAGTCCTGTACTTCTCATACCATAGAGTACAACGAAGTCAAATCAATAAGTCACATCGCAGTATAGTTAACTTTAATCAACAAAAACCTCAGATAAGGAGTCGCTACACTTTGTATGAGTAAAAAGTTCTGCTGGCCACCTTATCATCACTGGCATCACGTAACAGTATATACATATTCATGGATCAGGAAGCATTAGGTGCACCTTCATGCACTTTGTGAGTATGGAGATGGGAGGTAGGTTGTGGAACACACTTTCATGGAGAAAGGATTAAGATTTCTAAGAAAAGCAAGTAAAACAATATCAAACAAGTCTGGCATTCTATAACAGGTGTAACAGGCAAAAAACAGAAAGCAAGGAAAAGCGTATGCACTGCAAATTCAGGGAAGAATCTGGTTCAATCCTAAAATTTCAGGCTAAAGTTATCGCGTGCACCTGGAGGATGACACCTACATTCTGGGCTACAGACTTATATTCTGGGCTATAGGTTTTCAACATGCCACTTGATTATTATGCCACGAATTCAAAAAGAACTGTTACATAATCCGGTGAAGGCAGACCATGTCTATTTAAAGGGGCACTAAAATGCAAAATCAACTATTTACATGAAAGTACGTGTTCGGATTATAGTATAATACAATCGAAACTAGCTCACAAAGCACCACCATTTGAAGAAAAACGCAATGTAAACAGTCTTTGGCAGCAATGAGCACGATTGAAGAGGGGCAGCAACGACTGGCAGCATCCAATCAGGTAGTAGGAGAAGCCTTTCGTGTTCATGTGGATTTGGAACGGGGCTGGCCGTAGCACGTACACCATATATGTGCGACATGATGTGTGTTGGTCACATCACTATTTCAAGACAGATTTACTGAATCGTTGCCCACAACAGTTATCACAAATGTTCCACTGACAACAATTATATTCACGTCCTTCGCACTATTGTTTTTAACAGTTACTGCTCTATAGCATAGCATGTGCGGCAGACATTCACTGCATTCGTGCCGAAGCAAGGAGCCTGGTATAGTTCTGACTGCACCTTTGTAATGGAATCAATGTACATATTGAGTTATGATGTCATGTGCAAAGTTAGCATGTTAGCAGTTATGATGTCAAAGTCCGCCTGGGGCACGATAAAGCTGAAGACCCCCCAGTACTTAACACAACATGCCCTTCCGAGGTGAAGACCGCTGAAAAAGCAGTTGACAGAGACAAACCGTTTCCGGTGCCAATTTATCTGTGTGAATTGCAGTAGTTGGTCACACATCTGCAGTGTGCTACAAAGAGAACAAAGTGGTGCTTTTTTATAACACAGTGTTTTCCTATTGTTCTTTCAGTAGCTTATAGTAGCCACTGGAGCCAACTGACTTGGGTGCGGGTGCCAAATATGCCGGCTGTTGATTTATTGCGCACCGTGCTGTCCAGACTTACCATCCTGTGCCGTCTTAGGGAAGGTACCCAGGGCTGCTGCCCCTCTACCCCCCCCCCCCCCACATGAAACGGCTCTGACTGCATGTAACACAATGTAAAGTTAACTTGTTTTTTTGAATTTTAGTGCTCCTTTAACACCCTGTCCGAAGTAATTGGTACTTCCCTGCATTCATCTTTGGAGACTTTGACGTTGGAGTTTTGGTAGAGCGGGCTATCCAAAGCAGCTCCCAGGTCAGGACTGCAGTTCCAGGTTGCCTCATGAGAGCTACAGTGCAAGGTAAAGGCAACAGGTATGCAAGGGCGAAGCAATATTACATCACTCTGTTGGAAAGCGAAGCATCCTTCTCGCAATCAGGACCTCTTTGGATCCACGTGGGGAAGCTGCAGCTATTGGCGCAGGCTCAGGACTTTGGTGGGCTGCTACCATGGCACTGTATGTTGTGCTTTCACACACTGTCACAGCCCCCTTTAGAAGATTTTCCACATAATCTGTAAAGAGATAAGCAGTACACATACCTGTATCATAAACGGAAAGAAATTTCCATACTGTAAGTGGCCTTTGTCTTCACTGTAGAAACTACTTCTGTCCCTTTCATTGTTTTTAGGAGCTTCCTCGTGAACATCTGCTGTCCATCCTTTCCATAAGCATACTCCCGGTCAGCATTTTCATTGAAGTGCAGGGCAGCTATTTGTGTCCTACAAGGAGTGATACAGGAGATAAGACATTGTAAATGTGATACCTTACAAATAACCTCTTTGACAACCTATACAGTAAAGAAAAAAGGTCAAGTACTACGTCAACCCCTTGTCTTTCTTCCCATTTCAAAGCGTGGGTACGCACCTAGCACGCATAACTTTCGGTGTGTATGCTGTAGACTTATGAGCGAACTTCAGTATGACGGAATGGTATGACTCCAGCGCTGATGTCTGACCCACTCTTGATAGTTGTTGAACATCCTTGAGTAGCCTTGGGTTCAGTACAATCTTCAGAAGTCTTGCATAAGCTACGGTACCTGTACATTCAGAGCATTTGTTGTCCTTGCCATGTACACTGTACATACATTATGTGCAGTACATGTGAAGTATGCAAGACGAACACACTAAGGAAAAATGTGCTTCTCCTAATTCAAATTACCAGGCTGCAGCCACGGCCTTTCTCCAACTGTGTCATGTAAGCAGCGATGATATGGACCTTCGTGACCAGTATGGACATTTGTAATGTGGCGCGTCATACCTAATAAAGTAACGTTAGTGTCAGAGCTCCATATATGTTACTATATGATTAAGTCTTCCACATGCTCAGTAGCAGTTCTCAATTCCCCTCTGCCGTGGAATTGCACCAGTAGAGATGGTGCAAATATGCTGCACCCATGGTTTTAAAGGAGCACCTGCACTGGTTTTAGCTGCTGTGCCCAATTTATTCTTCAAGCCTGCATACAAAATTTAAATACATAAGCCCGCAATAAAAATTCATGACATAAATTCAACGGGAGAGCACTGAAATGATCATGATGTACAGCGTATTAGAAGCAGTGCAATCCACCCTAGGGTGTAGGTTACACAATAAACAAGTAAATATCACCTTTCACCACATGCAAGGTATCAAATCTATGCACAATGCTGGGTTTCATTTCACGCATGTGCTTTCTGACTGCAGGATGTCGATCAGTCGTAATGGATGCCACGATGATGTCATTTGATTTCAGTTCGGCCAGGCATCTCACAAATCCCATCTTTTCCATGTTTGTGCTGGATGCAACATCTGGAGAATAGAACAAGAGGAACAAACAAAAAGAAATAATCAAACTATGGCAGCTGGTAGGACTTATACGAGTAATATGTGCCAAACACTTACCTCACCAACCTGTACTTGAACGGAGCTGACGATTTTCTTTGAATGGGCTTCCATAAACGCGTATGTCATGTACTTGGCATACTGACTAGGAGAATCACATCTGTCGTCTCCAAGGAGGTCAACAGGCTTGTCTCGAAGTGAAAAGAGCAGGTTGTTGTGTTCTGCATTCCAAACCTGTAAGATTTGTGCAATATAACAGCCATTATTGCAGAAAGCAAACTCAATACCTCCTTATACACTGAAGCACCGATGCTTGTCAGTTACTACTTATCACAATCATATGATGATAATTAATATTTTTTTAGATAGGTTTTCAAGTATTATGCAAGCGACTAGGAACTAGTACCTGTGATACAGCAGGCAGTAGGCAACCTTTCTGATATGTGTCGTATGCAACCTTTGAAATCATTTGTATGTTGATGGAGCTCAGCAGTCGAAGAACCTTTAGAAAAGGATGTAACGTTTTATTACGTATGCTCCCAAACCTGCAAGTACACACCTTGGTGGGACTGGCTCCGTTGAACAGCATTGCACCGGAGAGCGAAACGTTTCCTGCAACCATCCTGTTCAATTCTGGCTGACTGTTCCAAGAGAATTTGTGGCCGCTTGCATATTCGGACACAACAGTGAGAAGCGTGCCCCGAACTGATGTGGTATCCTTGCATTACCCACTGCAACTGCGACATGCTTTGAACAATTCCAGTAGTGGGGCTTCAAAGACAATGAATTTTCGCTGTTCCACTGGACATTCAGGTGTAGTGTGTCTCTAGATAATTAATTGGCCATCCTTAGTCATAAGTTTACTTCAACAGAAAGTGTTCTTGTACCCTTCAAGGAAGCTATCCTCAGATGGGTAGTAGCTCTCATCAGTTTCTTCTCCCACTCTTGATGTCATACTGATGTTCTGCACCTGTCCAAAGATTCCAAAAATGTTACAAAGCCGGCGTAACAAAGACACGTAACAAAGCACCTAACAAAGCTAATGGTGCCACCTGTGAACTTGGCAGAATCTGCGGAGTGGAGGTCGATGTAATTATTGGCCCAAGTGATGTCCTTTCAGGTGTCTTTGTGTCCATGTAAGGATTGCAAAAATATTATCAATTGGATACAGACTCACCCCTATTCTACCTCTTGAGCAATCGCACAGCTGTAACTGGTAGAAGCACGAAGGGGAGACGAAGCCACAGGTAGGAACGCTGTCACTCCTGGCAAATCTGGATAATCAGTTTTAGAATACCAGCTTCCAGCTATTTCTGTCATGTTAACTTGAGTGCCAGGATCACACACACACACACACAAACAAAAAGAGTAATAAGAAATGAGGATCACATTGAGCACTAATCTTGTATACATTTCTTACATGCAGACTTCATAGTGGTTGGAGAGACAGTACTGCAGCACGCATGGTCGAACTCGACTACAATTGTTTCCTGCAAAGTAGGAAAGTTCAAGCACTGAGTATATTTGGTTCTGAATTCTTGCAGTGCAGATCTGGACAATAGTCTTTTTTACTGCGTACTTCACAAACAGTGTCCGTCGACGTGGACAATGTGCTGGCAGCATCAGTAGTGTCATCCGATACGGTGACTTCCATGCACAAGTCCATGAAATCATTGCAGTCGACCTGAAACAGTGTTTTCAGAAAAATAACAGAAATTTTCAAAAGATGACCAAATGATGAGATCTCTACATACTACGAAGCAGTCTGGCGCCACTTCAACACCGGAACGTCCCTAAAATTAAATTTGTTAATGTTCACAATGTTCAGTAGGTAGGATAACCATAGATTGGGAAGTTACCTGGCAAAAAGAACTCGTTACAAGTTAAGTTATCGTGTGAAAAATGTAACTAAGTTAATAACGAAGTTCTTCAGCCTGAAATGTAACTCGCAGTTACTGAGTTACTTGAAAAAAAAACGAGTTACTTCCAAGTTACTTCGGGCACAAAATAATTACGCAGGTGCAACGCGCGTGAGCAGTTGAGTTAGACCTTGAGTTGCCTGCGGAGGGGTGCAACACGCTCTTTCTAAAGATCGTTTTCGTTTATGTCCAACAATAGACCTCTCCCTGTTTGTAAACAAATCACGTGATAGTGTTCGACAGCGCCACAAGCTTGGCAGAATTGAACTACACTCGAAGCTAGAGGTGAACAAGGTCGCGCCTGAAAGCCACGGTCTTGAGGGGATTACGATATACCCTCGATTACGATACGACCCTGGGTCCTGCCTTTCTTTCCATGGGAGGCAGCAAACAAGTGTCCGTTCGTGGAACCCAGCCCTCTCCTCCCGGTTCGTTTCGGTTTCAGTGTGTCTACCAATGTCATCATGACGTTTCTCTGGTAGAGGTCTATTCGAACGCTTTGCATCTTACTCCCTGTGTGCGCACAATGGTTCAGCTTCATTTCAATGGCAGCGGTTCCAGACTTGTACGTATCTTGAATACGTACTCAAAATAGAGTATTTTAAATACTTTTTCCGGTATTTTGGTACTCTACTCAATACTTTTTTGCGACAAGTATTTTTAATGTATTTAAAATACTTTTTTCGGTATTTGCTACTCAGTACTCAAAATACTTTCCTTCCTCGTCAAGCCATATCCAGCACGCTTCCCGCCGTGCAGAGATTTTCAGCTCACTGGAATTTAACCCCCCTTTTCTTCTTTTTCTTTTTTTTCGGGAATGCGCGAATCTGTCATTTAGCCTCTTGTACAATAGGCTGGTCCCAAGCCTGGCCTTGCTTGTGAATAGCAAACTTCGTCAGAAAACCGTTCCTATTCATATTGCCAGGTGAATCACCAGGGGATTAGGAACAAGATAATCCCGGCATTTATTTCCTTGGTCATCAAAGCAATAAACATGTGCCAGAGGTTGAAAGACCCGAACCGACATACAGGAGGGATTACGAAGTTTTGGGTCAGAACATATCAACAAAGTTTACTTGGGTTCACCAAAGTTCACCAAACATTACTTGACACCAAGACGTTGCAAATGAAACATATGCATGGCTGAAGAAGTTTATTCCCTTCATTTGTAAGGCCACGTTCAGAATACGCGTTTCACTTCCTGCTAATACTAAAGTACTTTAAAGGGTATCTTAAATACTTCTTAGAGTATTTAGTACTCTACTCAAATTACTTTCAGTTTTGAGTATTTTGTACTCTATTTTAAATACTTTTTCCATGGAGTATTTAGTACCTTATTTTAAATACTTTTGCGCAGTATTTTGTACAAGTCTGAGCGGTTCTTACTTCCTGAATAAAATACTGTCATTGATTGAATACCACGTTTTATGGCAAAAAATGCCATGAAGGAACCGGAGAGAAAGCAAGAAAATATGTGGACGTGAGTGAAAAGCGAGTTAAAGGTAACTTGGAACTTAACTTAACTTACTCTGGCAAAGTTACCCGAAAAAGGAACGAGTTCCCCTGAAAGTTACCACGGCGCAAAAGTACCGAGTTAAGTTACAAGTTACCAAAAAAAGGAACTTAGTTACAGTAACGAGTTACTTGTAACGAGTTACCTCGAACTCTGAGGATAACACAAGTTAAATTGTAGACGTCATCGCTATATTATAATTTATACATGTGTGACACCTGTACATGCCTGAGACGTTGTGTTGAGCCCGTCACCAATGCGAAGCAGAATAACAGGTGACGGAACGGCAGTTTGCTTCAGACGTTTTCGCACTTCGCCTACTGCGGCATCTTCGTAGTCATCGGCAGCAAAATGGGCTGAGCACACACGACACGACAGCTGTATCTCATAGCCGAGTGCTTCGAACCACTTTCGTTTTCGCGCATTGTCCTGTGGAATCTTGTGATAGAAAACGCCCGTCGTCGACGATGAACGACTTCCGCATCCCCGAACGCCACAACGTACATCAGGCACAAGTAAATACGTGACACAACAGTGACACACAAGTGATTTGATTATTTTCACAGACTTTCACTTTCTGCTTCGCGCGGCCAGTATGACCACCCACGGCGTAGACAATAAGCACAATAACACAGACGGCCTTGCAAACGGCACGGCGGGTCGTGCCGGCGAAGTAACTGAATGTTTTACTAGTATAGAAACTATGTTCTTCAAATGCCTGGAAGTGAACTTAAGCTATAAGTGAAGTTTAGCTATAACGATAGTGTGTGTCAGCTTTGTTCTCTACAAACTAATTGTCACGTGGTACAGGTTGACCAATCCCCGGACGCCCTGGACCTGAAACCCAAGTTACTCTTTTTTGCCGTTCGTTGGTAGTACCGTGCATGTTCTGGCAGCCTTCAAAACATTTATACGTAAAAAATATTCCGAATTGTGAGGTAATGCTTTCTCTGTGTTATCAAACAATGATAACAAGAGAAAGAAACAATGAGAACAAGTTGCTCTCAAATTGGTGACCTCGATCGGTGGTAACCTGGGTGGGTACTCCGAAACGGGCAACCCGTGTGGCTAGGAACGTGGCAGCGACAGTTTCGGCAAACATGTCGGGCATCGGGCAGGCTTCGGGCCACCGGGTGTATCGGTCCACTGCTGTGAACAAGCAGCGGAAGCCCGACGGCGGCGGAAGTGGGCCGACGATGTCGACGTGCACAATATCGAAACGGCTATCCAGGAGGCCAAATTGCTGGTGCGGTGATATTGTATGCCGGTGCACCTTGGATCGTTGACACGGAATGCACGAACGGGCCCAGGCTCTGACGTCGGCGTTGATGGAGGGCCAAACAAAGCGAGCGGTCACCATGCGCTGGGTGGCACGAATACCGGGGTGGGCCAGGTCGTGGACCGCAGCAAAGGCCGCGCGGCGGTACGGCGCCGGGACGAAAGGCCTAGGCCTTGCCCCAGTGGTGTCGCAACAGATGGTCAAGTGAGAGCCAGGTATGGGGAGATCCGTGAACCTGAGCGAGGATGTGCCACGCCGACGAAGCTGCAGAAGTTCGTCGTTAGTGGCCTGAACAGCAGCGATTGCCTCGGCCGGGAGTAAGCGGTAGACAGTGGGAGATACGCTCGCAATCCGGCTGAGGGCGTCTGCAGGAGAGTTTGCGGTGCCGGGGACGTGCTGAATGTCCGCGCAAAACTCTGCGAGATAGGCCAGGTGCAGGATTTCCCGTGACAAGTATCGGCTGCTCGCCGACTGGAATGCGTGCGTAAGCAGCTTGTGGTCCGTTAGGATGGTGAATTGCCGACCCTAGAGAAAGTGGCGGAAGTGGCGCACTCCAAGATAGGCAGCTAGCAGTTCGCGGCCGAAAGTACTGTACTTCTGCTCCGCCGGCTTGAGGGCCATGGAGAATAAAGCGACTGGTCTCCACGCCTCATTGATCTTCTGCTGAAGTACTGCACCGGAAGCAATGCCTGACCCGTCGACCATCAAGAAGGTGGGGGCGCCCAGCTTCGGATGGGAAAGCATGGTACAGCGGGCGGGGTCGGTCTTGACCTGAGTGAATGCGGCATCGGCCTCTGGACTCCACTGAAGGGCGGACGAAGGTGTTTTGTGCCCGGCGAGGGGGGTGTCCAGAGGGCGCGCAGTCTCTGCACAGTCGGGTATAAAACGCCTCTAGATATTGACGAGTCCGAGGAATCGGCGTAACTGGCGCAAGGAATGGGGGCAAGGAAAGTTGGTGATCGCCTCTACCTTGCCTCGAGAGGAGCAATGCCTTCGGGTGTCACCTTGTGGCCCAGAAATTCGGTAGATGAGACGCCGAACTCGCATTTCTGTACGTTGACCACAATTCCATGTGCTGCCAGTCGTTCGAAGATCAGCCGAAGGTGCAGTTCGCGTTCTTCTGGCGTCGAGCTTGTCACCAAGACATCGTCGATATAGGCAAAGACGAAGGGTAGTCCACGAACCACGCAGTCAATGAACCGCTGGAATGTTTGAGCCGCATTGCACAAGCCGAACGGCATGCGCGGGAACTCAAAAAAAAAAACAAACCGCAATCACCACTTCTTTTGGTCTGTTTGACCAAAAGGGGTGGTGATTGCGGTTTTCTTGACATCTCCGATTGCGACCGGGATCTGGTTGTAGGCCTTCATCAGGTCAATCTTGCTGCATAGAGAGTTAACCGTGCGTTAAGCGTGCAAGTTAACCGTGAAGTCCTGAAGGCGAGGCAGTGGGTAGCGATCCGGAACGGTGATAAGATTAAGGGCACGATAACCGCCGCATGGGCGTCAGTCACCGGTCTTCTTTGGGTCCATGTGCAACGGCGATGACTAGACACTTGAGGAATGCCGGGCCACACCGATAGCGATCATATGGTCGAACTCCGCGCGCGCAATCTTCAACTGCTCCGGGGCGAGGCGGCGAGGCGACGAGGCCGTGCGAGAACAGGGTCCTCGGAGGTCTTGATGTAGTGAACCACACCGTGACTGACAGGCTTCGACCAATCAGGTGCTTGCGTAAGGGTGGGAAATTCACGCAGTGATGTCAGCGTACGGTGACAGCAAGGCAGAAATGGGCCTGAGCGTCTGATATGGAACGTCACTAGCGGAGAAAGATCGGACAGACAAGCTCGTGGACGAGTGTAAGGGCGCTACGTCGACCGTAAGGCGGACGTGCTGAAGGAAATCCGCCCCCAAGATCGCTCTGTCGATGGCCGCTACGAGGAAGAGCCATGGGAAATTTTGGCGCAGCCCAAGGTTCAGCGTAAGGGACACCTGGCTGTAGACCGGAATGCCGACGTTGTTCACGGCAGTAAGGTGGGAAATGGGCTTGAGTCGCCGGTCAAGAGCGTTTGCGGGCAGCACACTGACTTCGGCGCCGGCATCGACGAGAAATCTTACCCCTGACCATAGCTGGGCGGCCTCACTCATGAGGACCCTCCTGAGGACGCCTCACCTCACAACGATGAGGTGAGGGTGAGTGAGGCCAGACCACGCTGAATGTTCCTCATGAGGAGAGTCGTGAGGCATTGTCCCTCATGAGGCCCACCGTGAGGGCCCTCATGAGGCCAGTCGTCGTGAGGCCATCACGTGAGGGTACAACGTATTCCGTGAGGAGCCTCACCGATGAGGCCGTGAGGCCCTTTGTGAGGAACCTCACGGATGAAGGGGGAGCCACCGTATCCCCTCGCTTGGAGAAGGATTGCGGCAGATGACATCACTCTGCGCGAAGGGCCAATGGAAATTCGAAGATCTTGGTGGATCGCCATGTTCCGTTCTTAGGTTTCATTCCTCCAAATACAGGGTGGTCCACCAACCATGATCGAAATTGATATCTAAAAAAAAAACGTTCGCCCCCGGAGAGAAATGCGGTCACGGGATTTTTTTTTTCTGTCAACAACTTTTGACACATATTGGTAACATTTTTATTTCATTTCAGTTAACGAAAAGTTAATTTCTAGGATTGAACTCCGAAATTTTACAATGCAACCTGACGTTCTCTTTGCGGAAAGGGGTGCCCCGTGGTCGTTTTACTCAGTATAGCACATAACCCCACTCGTAATATAATGGCAATTGCCGAAATAAATTCGTCGCAAATCCGCGGAGATGAGCCCTTGACTCGGCCTCGTTTTTGACGGCTTTGTTTTGGTTGTTTTGGGTTTGAGCGCAAAGCCGCTAAGAAAGGAAGTTACATTGACACGCCATACGAGGGGGGAAAGGGTTACAAGCCTTACCCACGGAACAAACACGCGCGGTGAGTGCGGGAATCAGAGCTATCTTATCAAAAATAATGTCACCCGACGTGTTGACAGGTAGGGAAGGAAATACATTTTTGGAGCGTTTTGCACTCCGGTCTCAGTGAATGCAGTGAACAAGTAAATGGCAGCGATGGCAAGCACCGTGTATTCCAATCAATAAAAAAACAAGGATGATCATTGCTCTGGGGGCTGTAGGTATGGACTATGACAGAGCAGTCCTCGAGTACAGTGAAATGCTTCCAGGAACTAGGGTGGTGAGCTCTTGTACCATAAGACATGCATTTTTGAGACTGTCCACAACAGGAAGTTTCCATTCTGGTACCCAGAGCCGGGCACACCCAATTACTGCCAGTGAGTCGAGACAAACAGACAAGGCCCTGAATGAAGTAAGAGATGATCTCCACGTAAAGTCTGCGCACCCTGGCAAAGTGAGTACAGACATCAAAGTCAAGTGTGCTGAGGATATTACACAAGCACAAACTCCACCTGTACCACATGAGCCTTCATCAACATTTCCGGCCGGGCGACAACGAGAAACGGCTGGATTTCTGTAACTGGATCCGGTGTCAGACCTAGGAAAGCAGAAACTTTGTGAACAGGGTCATTTGGGCTGATGAGGCCCACTTCTGCCATAGCGCTCAAGTGAGTCGCCACAACGCGCATTATTGGAGCCAAACAAACCCACACTGGCTACGGGACTGCAAGCATCAGTACGAGTGGGGATTGAATGTATGAGCCGGGATTTATAACGGAGCCATTATTTTGCCAATCTTTTTCACGGGATCCCTAAATGCCAACCGCTACTGTAGCGAAATTTTAGATGCCGTGTTCAGCTTTGTTGAAGACCTGCCTCTTGCTGAAGGGACCCGCGTGTGGTTTCAGCACGATGGGGCTCCACCTCACAGCACGCTGCGAGCAGTACAGCTTCTCCGTCACATGTTCCGGGAGAAGTGGGCTGGCCGATTTGGTCCAGTGTCATGGCCAGGGGGGGATTTAAGGGGAGGGCAAGAGGGGAGGGGCGACCGCCCCTATACGGCTGTGTTGCCTATGTAAAACCCCTATCTCCTGGATGATGCTGTGGCGCAAAGCACGAAATTTTCTTAAGACTGCCCCCCTCCCCCCATGACAGACCCTTAAATCCGCCCCTGGTCATGGCCCGCCAGGTCTCTTGACTTAACGCCGATGGACTTTTACCTCTGGGGTCGCATCAAAGACGAAGTATACAAAAGCGAACCAGGATGGCCGGCTGACCAGCAGGGGAAAATCACTGCTTTCTGCTCGTCGCTTTCCAGATCCGAAATAAAAAGGGCCGCGGAAGATTCAATTCGGAGAGCCCACCTGTGCCTTGCAGCAGATGGCGAACACGTCGAACACTTTTACGCTAATGATAACCTAATAAAAGTGCACAGGAAGTGTGTTGAATGTGAAGAAACCCGTAGCATGTTGAAACAAACGAATTGAAAAAAGAAGAGAGCTGACAGGCGCTCGTGCATACAACTCTCTCTCTCTTTCTCTCACACACACATACACAGGTTCATGACAATAAGATGGTGCAGAAAAACTGCGAGACCGCTATCAGCGGTCATAGTGGAAACTACCGCGTACGCACCCAAAAGCAAACAAACACACTGAGCAAAACGCGAATAAAGGAAAAAGAGCGCGACCCTGAAACTGACGTGGGCAAAGCTGATACCTGGCAGCGGAACTCTTCGGTGGGTTGGGTATGTAACCCTTCCCTCCTCGTGTGGCGTGTCAATGTAACCTCCTTTCTTCGCAGCTTTGCGCTCAAACTTAAAAAAAAACAGGCGATACCAAGGTCTCTTATTTCCACGGATTTTCGGCGAATTTATTTTGGCAATTGTCATTGCATTACGAGTGGGGTTATGTGCTATATTGAGTAAAATTATGATGGGGAACCCATTACCGCAAAGAATTCGTGAGATTGCCTTGGGAAATTTCGGAGTTCAATTCAAGAAATTAACTTTCCGTCAATCGAAATGAAATAAAAATATTATAAATATGTGACAAAAGTTATTGGTAGAAAAAACTCCCTTGACCTCATGTCTCTCCGGGGCCTACGTTTTTTACTATGAATTTGTATCATGGTTGGTGGACTACCCTGTATGAAGGCTACCATGAAGAATCTCACAGGTGAGGGCATACGACTTTTTCATGAGGGACCTTACAGATAAGTCATGACTCTCTTAGGCGGTCACGTTATGTTGTTGCATAAGGTGCAACCCCGAGAATAGGGAACACGATTTCGAAGTCGTGTTTTGAGCAGGAATCCGAGCCGGAACTGAACCCGAACCGAAAACCGAAAAGAAACGTTATTTTCTGTCGAACCCGAACCGAACCGAACCCCAACAATTTTTTTGCTTGTCCTGAACCGAACCGGAACTGAACCGAAAAAAATTTATACGGTTACCGGTTCGGGAATCGGTTCAGAGGTGAAATAATTGTACCACCGACCGACCTTATTTGTTGTTGTTTGTTTGATTATTTATTTTTTGTATGATGCCAGATGCGAGTACAAGTTTGTGACTTTTGTGATGCCAGTTTTTTGTCAGAGCAAAAGATGGCCCTGACTAGCTTCTGCCAAAAGGCACTTCGCTTTTCGTTTTCAGCAGACGACCACCAGAGTACAATACAGCAAAATATCAAGTAAATAATAAATGTGTCTATTACTTGTTTTGTGTTTTCACCTGAAACGGTTATCTCACACTCTTACAACCGTGTATTGTGAGGGTAAACTCGCTTTCATGGAGCAAAACTACTGCCGAAGAACCCATTAAACCAGGACCGAAAAAATGTAAGGGTTGTAAACGTCCCGCCGCTGACCGCTTTGCTTTCTTTTTTTTTTGGGGGGGGGGGGAGGTTCTTTCTGAGCCGAACCCGAACCGAACCAACACACCTGAACCGGTTCAAGCATATAATTTCGGTTCAGTGGAGCTAAACCCGAACCGAACGAATATGCCTGAATCCGAACCCGAACCGTACCCAAAAAATACCGGTTCCGATCCATGGTTTTGAGCGGCCCACTACCTCGTGTGGATTCGTTTTTCTGCCTGTTTACTGGAATAGCAGCCTCGTTTGGAGAGGCCCTGTACCGGGTTTTCGAAAGCGCGTGCAGCTGCTTTTCCCTGCTAATTTCGAATGATTGCAACTGGACACATGCGTGCTGTGTCGTGCCAAAGGCGCCATGTGCGGCATTTTGGTATTTTCTTTTTAAACAAATGTTACCGCTGCTGGGAATGTAACGAGGCTTACTCTTTATTTTGACGTCTCTTGTTCTTAACAGCATAAAGCTCAATAAAGCAGCCTTTACCGGGCTCCCCAAAGCCCGTGCGACAGCAATAATGAAGGAAGTACTAAGGGAGGAACTAAAAAAGCAGAACAAACAAATAACAATCAAAAACATCTATGATGAAAAACACCGAGACTGGGGAAGAGACGAAAAACAGACGTTGAAATTGAGAGTTTGTATGCGTCGTCTGTTTTTCGTCTTTTCCCCAGTCTCGGGTTTTTCATCATGGAGTGTAAGAATTTTCAAAATCTTTCTTTGCCTCCTCAAAACGAAGCCAGGAAAACTGGAATATCCACACTGTAGCGCGCCTTTGAAATGTAAAAGAAGGAGAAGAAAAAACAACAACAAAAAGGCACGACCTGATTGCCGGTGCGATTAGTACCATTGTTGTGCCCAAACACTTCAGCTGTGAGCGTATCCTCCCATTCTGGCATCAGCGTCATAAGGTTCTGAGAATCGAGTACAGGATCTCTTCAAGCACTATTCCCCGCCACCACCCGATGATTTCCGTAACGGTACATCTGCACTATTTCGGGCTCCACTTTGCTGATGCCAAACACTAACGTTAAGCCTCACTGTCACCGTAACAACTATCAGCACGTTGATCCAAGTACAGCACGAAGCCCTGTAAACGGTTTAATGCCACGCAGTATCATTAGTACCAACTACCGACACAGTAGATAAACGCCGACGTCTCATGTGAACATGACGGAAAGTTCTTTTGAGGCTCACGTGCCTCCTAGTGACTTGAAGACACGTGAGGCCATGTGGGTCCTCATGAGGTGAAGGTACGTGAGCCCATGAGCGACCTCATGGCCTCCCTCATGACAGCCCTCATGAGGTGAGGGCACGTGAGGATAAGGACACGTGAGGCCATGTGGGTCCTCATTAGGCGAAAGTACGTGAGGCGCCGTGAGGACATGAGGGCCCTCATGAGGTGATGGCACGTGAGGATGAGGACTCCTGAGGCCATGAGAGCCCTCATGAGGTGAAGATACGTCAGGCCATGAGCGTCGTGAATAGCCTCAAGAGATGAAGGCATGTGAGGATGAGGATAGTGAGGCCTTTCGGGATCTCGATGCCCTGAAGTGAGGTCCGTGAGGGCAAAATTTGAAATGGAATGTGAGGATGAGGGCGACTGAGGTTAAGTTAGTGGTAAAGAAAATTCGGTGAGGGTGAGTGAGGCTGATAAAGTCCGCGCTTCGTGAGGTGAGGATGAGTGAGGCCGCAGGAAAATGCCCACCTATGCCCCTGACGTGTGGTCGGTGACGAAGTACAGACGGCTGCTCGAGGCGTCGGAGACGGCCGCAGCCGTTAGCGGTCCCCGGAAAAGTTTCGCTGCCAGGAGCAGGGACTCCTACATCCCCCGGCGTGGGACCGAAACGGCGATGGTAGTGGCAAGGGCACGTGGCAAGTGCAAGATGGTAGTGGCAAGTGGCAAGCTTCTTGGTCGGGGGAATGAAATCGTGGAGAGCGCCGACGGCTGCCGCACCGGAATCGACGTCGGTCAAAGCTCCGACGGCGCGACCGAAGGGGGGTCGGGTGAATTGCAGAGGCCATCAGCTCGGATAGACGGGTGAAATCCTCACGAAGCTGCGCAACTGGATCGAGTGCGCTGGCGAACTGTGGCGGTGCAACACCCGGGTGTGAGGTGGAAGCTTGGGTGGTACGCGAAGGACTTCGGCGGTGCTGGGTGCGGCGTTGGAAACAGCGGCGGTGCTGGGTGCGGCGTTGGAAACAGCGGCGATGTGCGGGGTGGACACCTCCATTATCTTGTCAGCGTGCTCCGCCAATTGGGGAAGCTGCAAGTCGGAGGCTGTGGCCAGTATCATCTGGACGTTGGTGGGAAGGCGCTGGAGGAAGAGGCCATACCTTCAAGATACTGAGCTCGGCTGTGAAGGAGCCCGATGCCACAAAAGATATGTTTGTTAAAGGTGTAAGTAAATTATAAATTATGTCACACAAGATTGTTGTACACACTTTCAGAACATTTCTTAGGCTAGTAAATATTATCTAGTGTGTGCGTGTTCAGGCTGTTTGGTGGTGGACTCTCCCTTTTTTCGCTATCATTCTATTTTGTCACAAGTCTGCACATTAACTGCAACGTTTGTGACCCATTGCATTCAACTGCATCACAGAAACAGTGAGGGGAATAGGAAGGCTTTCAACACCAGACTTCTTTTTCTTTCTCCGTTTATGCTGTTGTAATGTGGCTGTAAGACTACAGTTGTGCCACATTTGCCATTACTGTATCAGGAATCTAAAGCATAGAACTGTAGGTGAACTCAATGAACACACTTTTTCTGGTGCGTTGTGGAGGCATAGTCAGTGTATCTGACCTGCATTCTGTGGCTTAAGAACTTAAACATATTATTTTTCCTTAACAGGGTACGCCCATCCCAGTAACTCCGAGTGTGGTGTACACAGGGCCACGCCATGAAGAGGCACAGCATATGCATCTTCACGTAGACAAGATCAGTTTGTGCAGAGTGATTGACCTAGAAGAGGGCGTGGCAGCCATCCTTGCTGCATATTGGATATTCCAAACCGTGTGCTGCCGAAAACCATACAACGTGCTTTGTACACTTGAACAACTCTGTCTCGGCTTCTGTGACACTTGGCCAAGGACCCCTGTCATAAAATCAGCGGTGTCAGCGGTACCTGATGAGCTTGTTACTTTTTATTTCACAATACGTGTGTCAAGTGTAGTTCCTTAGTTGGTCAAATCGATACAGCCCAAGAACGAGGACATTTATTGCTCTCCCGATTTTACCTTCCCCGAGATTATGTGGTTCTACACCTGTTGCATGGAGGCTATCTTTTTTACTCATGCTTTCCGTTTCTTGTTCTGTTGAATAATTGTGAGTTTGCAGCCATCATGTTGTCTATGTTGTCATGTATGTTGGTGTGCACTAATGACTTGTGAACATGTCAAATCTTTGTTCTAGCCACACATTATAACTTCCACCTCTGCACCCTGCCGCAACTGAAGAATGTCGAGTAGTCCTACTTTTCGACGGAAACTACATGAGGTAGTAACATCGAGATTTCTAAAATTTTTGTCAGCAGACATTTGCTGTTGCTGTACAACTTTCATCGTATATTTCTTTTGTCACAATTAGCACACTCTCGAAGAAAAGTTCTCAGCTTCATCTATGTGCTTCATTATTATTCCTGTACCCTTTTTATCAACAGGACAATACAAAAGCACATATATGGTAAAGCGTAACTTTCTTGTTAAGCTCGAAAGTGAAAGGCAAAACTGTTTATACTTCTATTTTCTTTTTCTTTTTTTTTTTCAGGTTTTACAGCTCTATGAAGTACATGAAAACATCAGAGGGCAGAAAGTCCTACTCTGTCTCCTGAATTGCTGGACATTAAAAAAGAAAAATACAGAGTTGTGACAAAATGTTGTTTCGGCTGTTTTATTATATTTCAATTAATTGTTCCGAGAAGTCCGTTGCGTACACTGAAGCGAGTTTGTATTTGCAGGACTGCCAAAATTTCTTTACAAAAGTATCTCGGTCACAGTAACCGAGAACTTATGGAAAAAAAGAATATATGGGTACAGTCATTCCCATTCACAGAGACTGTTCACACTAGTTTGGTTCTCGAATGGTGGCGAATCGAATACTGTGTGCAGAAAAGGGTCAATGTATTTCATCTTAAAATGTAGCATTGCAAAGATAGAGTGTACCTGTTACTGCATGATAAATTATATAGCCATTTTGGAGCCATTGCCCACACCGATGCTGCATGGTTAACTGTGAACTTAGATGAAGGGGTGTTATGCCATTTAAGTCAGCACTAGGGACTTTCTTTACAAATGTTAGTTGGTCATATGATAATGGATCGGCTACAAGTGCTCCTTTTAGTGAAATCAAGTTAAGTGTTTTCAACCATTAATTAGCATTTGCAAACCTGGTCAATGTCTAGTATATAAAAAATTATAAACACAGTTCAGGTGAAGTACAATGATAAAAATTATGTTCTGTACTCTCCATATATACAAGATGTTGAATAAAGACGAGGAGCGTGGAAGGAGGATGAGCGCGCGATAGGGCAGTGGGCTATAGTTCACGAGAATAAATCAGTTTTTCGAAACGGCAGCAAGACGAGCGGTCGCGTCCTCACTGCAATACCCAACACTTTGGTTCCGAAACCCGGGAGGCACCGCTCTCTGCCATGCCAGACGACCTGGACAACCTTAAACGGAAACGAGCGGGGACCCGAGCAGCGGTCACCCGCACCACCGCCCATCTTCGCGGGCTGCTGGCCTCTGCAACCCTCTCAGCAGAAGATGTTGAAGTGGACCTGGAATACCTCATCGCTCGCAGAGCTACATTTCAGGAATACGACCAGCAAATCCTGGCAGCAACAAGCGACGACGGGTACGATGAGGAGTTGAACTCAGTTCTGGAGCGCGAGCAGGAGCTCGATGCCGCCATTACCAGAGCCCGGCGAGCGCTTAGGCTCGCCTCGCAAGCGGCTGGTACAGCAGGAACGACCGGCGGTTCCTATGTAGCCCCAACTTCCCGAAGTGTTTCATTGCCTAAACTGCAAATCCCGCAGTTCGGAGGCAAGCTGCAAGATTGGGCTCGGTTTTGGGAGCACTTCTAGGCTACGATCCACAGCTGCAGTTCCCTGGCTGCCATCGAGAAATTCAAATATCTTCTGTCGTATGTCACGGACGATGACAACTACGAGAGTGCCATCGCTGTCCTCAAGCGACGATTTGGTCGCCCGGATCTTTTAGCCGCGGAGCATATTGATAAATTGCTATCACTCCGCCCAGTACACAGTGCCACAGAGGTGGGTTCCCTGCGGAACTTGTACGACGACGTATCCCGGCACATGCGAGCCCTGGAAGCCCTGTCGATCCCTCGAAGCAGCTACGGCGTCATCCTCTACAGGGTTGTCACGCGGTGTTTACCCGCCGAGCTGTTTGTTCAGTTTCGGCAGAAAGGAAGGGAAGCCGAAGTTGCGAACAGAGACCCCGTATGCGGAGACCCCCCAACGAGGACGTCGACGATGACCCAAGAAGGAAGGGAGACCGAGGCTGCGAGCAGTGGGGACTCCCCTACTAGAGCATCAACAATGAGCCAAGACGTGGACGCCCTTCTTCAGTTCTTGGCCATCCAGATTGAAGCCAGGGAGGAGGCCGCGCTCCATCGACACCGACCCGTTCACAAGGATCCAGAAAATGGCGACAGTGTGCCCCTTCCGTCAGCCGCGGCTCTTCCGACTGCCACAGCTCCAGAGAAGCCTGTGCGTGACGCACAAACGAGTAGTCCCCCCGCACCGTGCGTCCTGTGCCGTGATACCGGGCACTCAGTTGCAGCGTGTCCAGCTCCGACAGCTCCAGAAGACAAACGTCGACGTCTCCTAGCGGCCCGCCGTTGCTTTCGCTGTGCCAAGCGCTACCATCACGCTCGCCAATATCGGTCGTCCGCAAGCTTGACCTGTGGAAAGTGCAATGGGCAGCATCTTACGTCGCTTTGCGACATTCAGCCCAGCCCACGTAGTAACGTCAGCGCCGTCGGAATCGCGGAAGCGATTTCGCAAGATGTTCAGTCGATGGCTACGTCTGCGCAGGGCATCGTGACGTACCTGCAGACCGCTGTGGCAGAAGCCTCTGGACCGGCAGGAACACTCTGGGTCAGAGTACTATTAGACAACGGCAGCCAACGAACCTTTGTAACAGAGGACCTGACACGAAGGGTTAGGGTGCGAAGTGCAGGGTTCCGAAGATCTGGCGATCTTTTCCTTCGGCTCGACACGACGTTCTGCACGTCATACGTGCGCAAAGGTCAGCCTCTCTCTCAGCGGACTACACGAGTCCCAGGACTTGGACGCTCTCACGGTCCCAGAGATCTGCAGGTCCCTCAGCCCTGCAGTAGCGGCACTGTTGCAGCACTCTTGCAAGATCATGGCCTAGAACCCGCGCCGACTTCTTGTCCCTCTGACAACGTCGACAACGTCGACATTCTGGTAGGCGCTGACTATTACTGGCGATTTGTATCCGGCAAAATTGTTCGACTAAGCGACGACCTGACTGCGGTCGACACACTCTTCGGATGGACAGTCCAAGGGCCCGCCAACATCTCCTCCCTTGTTGGGGTGTCATCAGTTGTGTCGCTGCTGTGCTGCGCCGAAACAGGCGCTGTTCTAGATCCGACCGAAATGTGGCGGCTTGATGCACTGGGCATCACAGCTCCCGCCAGCAAAGACACAGGAGAAGCCGACCGCATCCTTTTCGAGGAAGACATCAAATTCCAGGAAAACCGATATGAAGTCCCTCTAATGATAAAAGAGCCTGAACTCCCTCTAGAAGCCAACAACAAGATAACAGCAGAAAGGAGATTAAACGCGCAGCTACGACGTTCCCGCACGGCGCCCGACGTCCTTCAGCAGTACGATCAAACTATGCGGGAGTATTTCACAGAGGGCCACGCGGAACCTGTCACAGGCCCGGACCCGCCGAGGAACCTGTATTACCTACCTCACCACGCCGTAATAAGCAAGGATGCAGTCACCACCAGGATAAGAACCGTGTTTGACGCTTCGTCCCATATTCCGGGCCAGCCTTCGCTGAATGACGTCCTGTCGAAGGGTGCAAACATCAACAGTGACTTACTTCATCTGCTGCTGACCTTCCGTTCCTACCCCATTATCCTCACCGCCGACATACGAAAGGCTTACTTGCAGATTCAAATCAGGCCGGAAGACCGCGACGCACTCCGATTCCTGTGGCTTACCGAGTTGCCTTCCGCTACAAACTTCCATCCTGAATGCCAAGAGTGGCGCATGACTAGGGTCCCCTTTGGCGCTTCCTCCAGCCCGTTTCTGTTGGCGGCGACCTTACATCACCACTTCGAGGCGGTTAGCGACAAGTATCCGGCCACCGCGGCACGACTTCGCAGAAGCTTCTACGTGGACGACCTCGTCATTGGATGCGAAAGCGTGAGCGAAGCCGTCAATCTGTACTCCGAAATCAGGAAGGTCCTCCGAGACGCCGGAATGGAGATTCGGAAGTGGGCCTCAAATTCGTCCAATCTCCAGCACATATTCCTCAAGGACGGCATAGCTTATGATGACGTCGGCTGCACGGATCCAGTGCTTCGCGTCCTCGGAGTGTCATGGGACAGGCACTCTGACACAATATCCGCGCGAACGGACACGGTGCACCATTTCGCCACGATTAGCCAGCCCACCAAGCGTACGCTACTGCAGGCGTTTTCTCGTCTCTACGACTCTTTCGGCTTACTCTTGCCCTTCACAGTTACTGCACGCCTACTCTTTCAAATGCTGTGGAAGGAACGCTTGGCCTGGGATGTCCCAATGGGACCCACGGAGCAGCACACGTGGTGGAAATGGGTGCATGGGCTTTCGCTGCTTTCTCAAGTACAGGTGCCCAGGTGCGCCATACAGTCACGAGACTGTCTACTAGACCTTCACCTCTTTGCGGACGCCAGTCCACGAGCGTATGGCGTTGTGGTCTATGCACGCACAAGCGTAGACAGTGACATACACTCCCACATTCTCATCGCCAAAAGCCGAGTCGCTCCGCTAAAGCCCGTGACGATTCCGCGGCTGGAGCTCCTTGGCTGTCTACTCGCCGCCCGCATCTTTAGTCGCATCCGCAACTCTCTATCTTTTTCTGTCACGAGGACCATCTTCTGGACCGACTCACTAATTGCCCTGCACTGGATAAAGAGCGAGCCTTCGAAGTGGCCTCAGTTCGTCGCCGCTCGGACGGAGGAAATCCGGCAGTTAACCAGCCCAGAACGATGGAGGCACTGCGACGGTGCCCACAACCCCGCCGACCTTCTTACCAGAGGTCTCTCGGCACAGGACCTCATCGACAGCAATGCATGGTGGAAGGGACCACCCTGGCTGTCGAACCGAATCGACCACAGCGCCTCGCCAGAGGCAGACCTCGACAGCAGCTTGGAGTCCGAACTGGTTTGTTCGCCCGTTGCCACCGGCGGCCAGGATGCTTTGATTCGGCTGGAAGATTACAGCTCGCTGAGACGTCTCCTACGAATCACAGCCTACGTACTTCGCTACGTTGCCAACCTACGTCGCCCGGACGCCAAGCGCACCGGTCCGCTCTCAGCACAAGAACTGCTCTCCGCCGAGCGCCTTTGGGTAGAGCGTACTCAAGGGGAGACATTTGCAACTGAAATCGCTGATCTAAAAAACTCGCGCCCGCTTCCCAGGTCTTCCAGCATTCTTACGCTGAACCCGTATCTCGATACCAGCTCACTCCTTCGAGTCGGTGGCCGCCTGCAACAAATGGAAGACACCGAGCGTGTTCGACATCCCATCCTCCTTCCCAGCAAGCATCGCCTGACTGAACTGCTCATCATGGACAGGCACATGCGCCTTCACCATGCCGGGATCCAAGACACGTTATGTGAACTGCGACAAAGCTACTGGGTGACGAAGGGACGTCAAGCCGTGCGCCGGACACTGCATACGTGCCTCCAATGCAGGCGAAGGCGTCTCAGTCCAGAAACTGCACCGGTTGCACCTCTAGCGAGAGAAAGGCTAACCCCCTCGCTCCCGTTCGACACAGTAGGAGTCGATTTCGCCGGACCTCTTTATGTCTCCAGGGAGGACGGCACCGAGCACAAGGCCTACATCACGCTCTTCACCTGCGGAGTAACCAGAGCTGTCCACCTAGAGCTTGTCTCCGGAATGACCACACAGCACTTCCTCGCCGCCTTTCGTCGCTTCATCTCCAGACGGGGTGTTCCATCCCTAGTCATGTCAGACAACGCGCGCACCTTCCATCACGCCGCCCACCTTCTTTCAGTCCTCCCTCCCCCGATGTCCAGGACCTCGCCGCCCACCACCACATTCAGTGGAAGTTCATCCTTGAAAGGGCACCGTGGTGCGGGGGATGGTGGGAGAGGATGGTGCGTTCCGTCAAGGAGGCTCTGAAACGCTGCTTGGGCAGGCGGCGTCTTAACTTTGAGGAGCTCACCACAGCCCTACGCCAAGTAGAGAGCATCATCAACTGTCGTCCGTTAACCCACATCTCCTCGGACCCACTCGACCTCGAACCTCTCAGGCCATCCCACCTTTTGCTCGGGAAAAGGTCCACCACTCTGCCCGGGATCAGCCCTGTCGCACCGCCAAGAGACACCAGAGGTCTTCAGCGTCACTTGAGGACCCAAGAGCAGACGAAACAGCACTTCTGGGCAAGATGGCGCAGGGAATACCTGCTGCAAATGAGATCCGCTCACATGGCACAGTCCAATCCGGAGGCCCAACTGAGACTTGGAGATGTCGTCGTCATTCACGACAAGGGGACACCACCGATGCTCTGGAAGCTCGGTCGCGTCACCCGACTCGTCCTTGGACGCGACGGCGTGATACGTGGTTGCGGTCTCACGTTGGCAAACAGGTCGACCATTTATCGCCCGGTTCAACTGCTCCATCGCGTGGAAGCAGACTTGGGAGCACCGCCGGCCCGGGAGGGTGTTGAATAAAGACGAGGAGCGTGGAAGGAGGATGAGCGCGCGATAGGGCAGTGGGCTATAGTTCACGAGAATAAATCAGTTTTTCGAAACGGCAGCAAGACGAGCGGTCGCGTCCTCACTGCAATACCCAACACAAGACATGAGTACACTCATGTACAAATAGATATGCCCCAGGCGTCCATGCACAAACATAATAATTACAATATTGTGTGACTATCTAAGGAAAAAGCAATGAAAAATTCGCAGCAAGCAAGAAATGAAAAGGTTACGGCTGCGTGGTTCACAGTTCGCAGCTTCCGTTATCGTACAGGCAAAGAAACCTTCTGCCATTTTGTTGTTCTCTGTGGGCGCATGCAACGTTAACGTATTTTCACTTGGATTACCCTCTCGTATAATACCGATCACGGTATGTAGTTTGCCTAAGCCAAAGATTGCGCCACTTTTAACGAAAACGAGGAAGTTACGTCATGTGTCACGAGGAGCAAATCACGGGCCCGCTAGGCCGGCTGTGACAGCCTCGTTTCCTCGTTATGCGTGCAACTTGCAACCTGACGTAAGGAGCAATCGATTTTTGCAACCAAAATAGGTATCTGGCTGTTTATTGGGCGAAGAATCAAGACGAGACTTCGTTCCGAACCAAAGTACCCCTTTCCTGATAACGAATTGTTTATCGTTCGGCGATGTGGGAAGCGGAGTGAAAGTGTACCATTTTATTTGCGGGTCATTTTATTTTCGTTATTTCATTGTTCTGTTACCTTCTCCGCTTCGCTGTCTTTGCTGACCGTTTGCCTTCCATTTGCTTTCTTTTATTGAAGCTTATGTTTACTGTTTACACTTATGTTTACGCCATTGTTTCGCAGTCTGCGTACAACAGCAGCAAAGCTGGAGTTGAGCAAACAAGCAAGACGTATCCGTGGTACAACCTTATTAACCATTATACAACACTGGCATCTTGTGCGTCTCGTGTGTGCAGTCCATTAAATTCCATCCTGCAGTTCTTGCATGTCTGCTCGTTATAGTAGATATTATTTTGTGTGTCGAACATTTTTGTTCATCTCCATATGCCCTATAGATATCGCCGGGAGTGCAGGAAACGTCAATCTGATGTGTGCACAACAAAGCGTCGCTCACTCGTCTCTCTTTGTGCTTTCATGATAAATCCATTTTAATCGATTACATAATGACTCTCTCCTGGAGACCTCGGGTATAAGATGACCGCCAACCGGAAACTCCATTGTTATTGGCGTGTGCGCTGCGGACTATGTTGCTGGATAACCGTGTCCCTGTTGTTGCGCTAACATTGCTGGCCGCCGTGTTCTGCGCTGGTGAGTCCCGCATATTCCACTAACATGCACACTGAGAGAGGAATGAATTTGTTAGTATTGCTTTCCCGTGGCTCGCCTCAGGAATGCGGGAGGCAGACCTCCGACTTATTAATCTTCTGTAGCAAGCGTTAAATGCATTGCCTCGCCTCGCCAGGAGCTACCGCGCGAACGCCAATCCCAACGTTTGTTCAGGATCCCGGCCACCCAAAACAGCTTCGGCTTCGCGTTGCGTGGGGGTTGGAGAACCTGAAAAATAAGTGCAACGTGTGCTATACGTGAGTTTAGCCTCAGATGCTGTCACGAATAGTGAACATTCTGAACAATGCTTCACGCTGAATTGTAGGCAATAGACGCTCTGTTACAAAAAGCGGAAAAGCGAGAAGCTCTGTACTGACTGCAGCTTTTTGTACAGTCGATCGCATGATATGTAGGATTTCAATGAGTGTTTTGGTTTCGAAAAGAAGAAAATAAAACGTATTTGACCAACCGAGATCTATGCCGATGACCGTCCTGTATGATGTCTGCCCGAGAACACTCCAAGGGAATAACAGAGAAATTTTAGTCATTTCGAGGATTAGATGCATAGCGGTAGTCATTGGTCCCTTTCCAGACTCAATGTACAGAAGCTTATGCGAAACTTAAGAACTGTTTGCAGTGATAGAAACAAATGAAGCAAATTTCAAGGTTTATCGAAAGTGCGCAATAATGGCTAGCTGAGGAAGGAGAGACAGCAGTTGTTCACCAATTTACTCAATTTATTTCGTAGGGTGCTGTCGCAGAGAACCACCTGCTGAATTATGAGCGTTGTGCAAATTCCTAAAGTTGGTTTGGAGCGCAGCTTACAGCTTTATTAGTTGTGTTCGTAGTATAAGTCCTGATCAGAACAAAAAAATTAATATGCGTTCCTTTTTTTTCCCAACATATATCAGTTGGTTCTTCGAGGTGGGTGATACGACCAGGCGGGCATTCTCTCGAAGAGATTATGTGACTGCGCAATGTCTAATTACCTCATGTTAATTGCATAACTCTCTAATTAGGGATTTTTCGCAAAGGTAAGACAGCACAGAATATGAGACCATCCTCGTTGAAAGCCATTGTATTAAAAGGAGGGAAAAAAACAACCGAAGCAAGCACATACGTTGCAGTATCCATCCTGAAATTCTTGCATGCAGAGCAGAAGTGAAATCCGCGAGCACCCGTGTCGGATAGAAGACATGGCCTTAACCATCGACGGCGTATCTGGGCAGCAAAGCGGTTGATCTGTCCAGCACATCATCACCTACACTGTAAAAAGATTACTTCACTGCATGGCACGCTGTGCGCCAACCATTGCCACGGATGATAGGGATATCGCTTCTGATTCGAAGAGAGAAATGGGTGTACGCCTTTTTCTGTCAATCATCATATATCCAAATTGGCACAAATAGGCGTATGCCTCCCTCTCTCTTAAGCGGTAACCTATCATTCCTCGCAGTGGTTCGTGCACATTGTGCTATGCGCTGAAGTTCTGTTTTGAGAGTGTACACCAATCATCTCGATAGTTCGAAAGCCCGTTCCGACGTGATTGATCGTTGTCCTTCCTCGTGCCTCGTGCCCTACTTCAGTTTCGGCTCATTTGTATTGCGAAATTGGGCGATGGATATTTGAGCGTGCTCGCTCGTGTCAGGATTTCGTCTAATGGAATAGTTTTCAACAAGGGCTTTCTACCATTTTGCTATCTCACTTTTGCTCCAAAGCATCTAAATAGACAGGCAATTATTGCATTTTACCAAATAGTCACGTACAAGTTAGATATTATCCAAGGTATAGACAGGAAACTGCCACAGGAAGCCATCCGTTGCGCGGACTACTACGATTGTAACTAAATGACGTCAGAGATGACGTCGGCAGTATTAAATAATAAGCAGGGCATAATTAGCCACGGCCGTTTACATTCGCGCACTTCGTTTGCGCTGTATCCCCTTTCACCCTCCTTGACCCAGCCATAATCATCCATGGCAACAATACTAGATGACAACAGAGAAAAATAAAACATCAGGTTTATTGACACATATCAATTCTCAATGAATGCATACAGTGATCACGTTCTTGACAATTGACAGTTTTTTCTCTGCGTGCGCTTGGCCAGCACGGACGTATATGACGTATATTCTGCTGCTCCTGAGATTGTGCATTGCCCATAAGCCTACGTAACGTTTATTTCTCTCTTGGGGGTTCCCCGGAGGCTTGGGGGTTCCCCGTTGTTTTTGCTTAAGTATGCTATTTCGATTCTGGCTTTCAGCGAAGCGTACGTCAAGGACGACTTCAGACACAGTGGTTATAGTATGCTTACGTCCGGGAACTCAAGTGTGTCATCGAGAACTGTATTATGTGTAAGGGCAGATTTGACATCTGTCCGTTTGCAGGGCCCCCAGATTGCTTCGACCATCGACCATGTAAAGTGCAAGGTCCGTTTGGGTAATCTGTCGCTTTCAGTCGTCAGTTTGTATATCCCACCATCTTCACCCCTGATGCCAACGACGTTCAAAATACCTTTATAGGGCTAGAATCACCTTTTTTGGTTGTTGGCGACATCAACGCCCACAGTCAGGTGTGGGGAAGTAGAACGACAGACAGAAGAGGAAGAATCTGGAGTGATGCCATCGAAGATCTGAATCTCTGTCTCCTTAACGATGGTTCACCCACTTACTTGCGCAGGGACTTCACGACAGACGCCCTAGACCTTTCACTTTGTTCCAAGGGCATTTCTAGGTCTCTATCATGGGTTACCGACGTTGATGGGCAAGGCAGTGCTCACCTGCCTATCTATATCTCGTGTGAAAGATATGTCTCACAACCGCGGTGCAAAATGGTTAGATTGACTAACTGGGGCACATTTCGCGCGGCGGTCACCAGTCATGTGCACCAGGGCATGTCGGCAGACCAGTTAACAGAACTACTGCCATCTTCTCTTCGATCATGATCTCGACATGTGAAGGTCACATCAGGTCACATGGGTACAAATCATCGTGTTGAACAGCTTCGAGCATGCAGGAGAAGGGCTGAACGGAAGGCAAGACGGTCGGGATTGCTCGAAGACATTGCAGCAGCTGGGCGTATCGCCAGATCTGTACAGAGGGCAGTAAAGGTAGAAGATCGTCAGCGATGGCGTCGGTTTTGCTCAACCCTTTCGCCGTTTCACTCTGCCACGAGAGTTTGGAGCGTGGCTCGCTGTCTGAAGGAGACTCCACCTCAAAGAAATCCGCTGCGTCTATTGGCCCTTTCGCTCAATAAGACTGAGCATGATGTTGCTTCCCATTTTTGCACAGCCATCACAGCCAGTTCTCGGGCTGCCAGGAGTGATTAGTATCAAGCACATACCTCTCGTCTTCAGGAGGTAGTTGCACGGGCGGACCTGGTCACCCATCGAGAAGTGGACATGATTTTTTCTTTGTCTGAGCTCAAAGCTGCGCTATGTTCATCTCGAGCCCAATCATCGCCAGGCCAAGATGGCATTACTTAGAGTCCTCCGCAACCTTAGTGCTGCTGCTATGTCCTGTCTTCTTTACGTGTACAATGCATCGTGGAACAACAGCGTGGTGCCCGTGGCTCGCTGACTTTCTACAGCAGAGATTTGTATCGGTGCGCATACGTGATGAAGCCACGCAGAAAGTCGTGGTAACGCAAGGAGTACCACAAGGTAGTGTGTTAAGCCCCATATCATTTAACCCCGTCATGGTTTGTCCGAAGTCCTGCATAACGTCCAAGGTCAATATCTCCATGTATGCTGATGATGTTCGTACCTGGACAGTTGGAAAATCAAGACCTCCAATTTGGCGTCGTCTGCAAAGCTCTCTGGACAGAATCATGCAGTTCTTCACTAAAGTCGGCTTGGATATATCAGGGGACAAATCTGCAGCTCTCACCTTCACAAGGAAGCATATGCACCGATATCAGCTGTGTCTTGCTGGCTCGCCGATCAAGCAGGTGAAACACAGATTTTTGGGTGTCGTCCTCGACTGCAACTTGTCCTGGAAAAAACACATCGATCACCTTGACAAGAAGGTTCAGCGGTGGACCTCTGTCCTTCGTCATTTTGCTGGCTCCAAGTGGGGTATGGATGAGCAATCACTCCTGGCTGTTCACAAGGCTCTTGTTCGTGATTCACTTGTGTATAGACTTCCTGTTCTTCATGGCATTTCTGAGATGCAACTTCAGCGGCTTCGGTGCTTCCTTGCACGCAGCCTGAGGATCTGTCTTGGCGTCCCCAGAGCTGCAGGAACGCAGATGGTCATCGCCGAAGCTCATGACATACCAATTGAAGTCCTCAGAACGAGGGAGGGTTACCATTTACGCCTTATCGCTCATCACCGCCGTCACCCATTGGTAGGAAAACTTTATTGGCGCAAACAGAGCAACCTCTACAAAATCATTGCGGAAGCAAAGCCTAAGTTTCCCTCGTTCGTAGTAAACCAAACAGTGTCTTCGTCTCTCCCGTGGTCTCTGCCACTGCCCTCGATCTCCCCCGGCATTTCGGGACTCAACGTTAAAAAAATAAAGTACCACCGTCAGTCCTTCGCCAGATGTCATTGGACATGATGTTAAGCGTCTACGCTGAGCACACTGCCGTATACACCAACGGGTCCTCTACACCTGTAAGTTCATCGGCCGCCTTCGTTATTCCATCGGTCCAGGTGTCTCACGGGTATCGACGGGCACATTGCACTTCCTCTACGTCCGCAGATCACTTTTCAGTGGATCCCAGGTCACTGTGGACTAACCGGAAATGAAGAGGCTGACAGAGTGGCTGCTGTTGCCAGACAATGCCAGGGGTGATACCGAATATGTTGACCCATGGTGACAGGAGGGCATTCTTGTCCTATACAATATCGCAGGGACATTGCAGACAGGTCCTTGTTCCACGCCGTCGATCCAACTTTGTCGTTTTCCCTCCCAGACTGTTTGCCTCGCTGTCTCACCTCCCTTCTGCATCGACTTCGCCTCAGTGTGGCCTTCACCCCGCAGTTCAGACACAGACTTCTGGTTATGGTTAGGCTTCAACCAGCTCGGGTTCCAACTGCGGCATCGTGGCAAGCATTCAACACGTCCTCATCGACTCTGGTCTATACAGTTCGGAGAGAACAATGCTCAACTGACCCGTATCAACAACGAGCCCCTCAGCCTTGCAGCAATCTTGGGTCCTTGTTCTAACCCTGTGCAGCACCGTCAATGCCTGCACTCATTCTATGTGTTCCTGACGTCTTCTAACCTGCTTGAACTCCTATGACGTCATGACTCCTATGACGTTGCCATGAATGATCAAATGTTCTCTTCACAGCATTTCATCTCCGGTGGCCGACCCGATGAACTACTATCCCCATCAGTTACGACGCACCTGCGTGTGTGATATCTCATTTGCGTGTGTCATGTGTGTGCGCGAGTGTGTATGCCTCATCTTTTTCATCGTCATCCCACTCATATACTAATGCACATCCAATCAGGAATGGTACCGCAATTGTTGCGGTGAATCACCTCATTCCATCGCCATTCATGTAGTAGTTGTTGACAACTCCAAACAGGAGGGTATCGTGATGGTCATGTAGAAATTAGGAAGGTTCACTTAAGGTGCATCTCTCCCCTAGAGTGTAATGTACACGTAGCGATTAGCCGTTTGCATTTCTTCACTTCCTGTTGCGGGGCCGGCAACAGGGGATGCTTTGTATTCATCTGTTCACACGTGTTAATCTTGGTCTGCAGCTCCGAGATGTGAACGTCGCTTCCTGTTTAACCGCTGAAGTGTACGAACTCTTACACGGAGTAAGTGCATGGACTTACATCACGGATACAGGGGGTGCACGAATACAAGCCCACTGTGACACATGCGCAGAAGAGCAGGATACGGAAACGTACTCGTGTGGTATAGAAATGTCGCTTGCTAGAACTCAACAATACAAAAATTAAATTTACAGCTCAAAATATGAGATAGAATGCTGCTTTCCAAAATTATTTTATTCACGGATTTATTCGCTCTGTCACTGATGTATTCCTTGAACAGAATACACATATTGATTCTATAGGAACGAAACAAAGTACTCTTTCTCCTTTTCTCCTTTTCTTTCTCCTTGTGGGAGTAGCAGAATTCGTCAGTGACGAATTCAATATCTTCCGGTTTTTTTCCTATAATCAAACTCAAACTCAAAGTACTCTTTCCACTGCATGTAGTCACAAAGGAATACTGCAACCACGTGAGTGGTTCTTACATGCCCTGACAGTTATGCTCCATCTACAGGGTGTGTCTTTTATTTCGTTACAGAACTTTTCTAGAAAACCTAGCAGAGCAAAATAGAGGTCGTTTTACCAGGTGGGATATACGGCCAGGGGAACATCCTGTAGGAGAGCATATGCAACTGCTGGACGACTAATTAGCTATTAATTAGATGTTTTCTGGGAAATGTGAGATGACCGTGTTGGAGCCAGTCATTATTCAAATTCATCGTCCTTATTAAACTCCCTGAAAAGCGAAAGTACTTCGAGCTCGAAATTGCCAAATTTTGCTATGCAAATGAGCCGAACCCGGAACTAGTACGCACCATTCGAGCGCAGACACAGCGACCATGTGACACGGCCACGTGCTTTGGAGCGATGGAGGTAATTGGAAAAGGCACTAACCTGTTGGCCAGATAGACCGCTATGCGACTCAGATAAGGCAAGGGTCGCGTCGTTTCTGCGCTCCAAAAGCGGGTTTTGGCTCATTTGCATAGCAAAATTTGAGAGTTTACATTTCAAGGTACGTTCGCTTCACAGAGCGTTTAATAAGGACTGTGGATCTGAATAAGGACTGGCTGGAATACTGCTATCTCGCATTTCCCAGAAAAGAGCTAGTTAATAAGTTAATTATTAAATCTTAGCGAATTAGTCGTCCAGTAGTTGCATATGCCCTACCGGATGTTCGCCTGGCCACACCCCACCAGCTAAAATGGCGTCTATTTTGCTCTGCTAGTTTTTTTAATAAAAATTCTGTAACGAATAAAAAAACAACACCCTGTATGTATCGACAATCAACGCGCACCGCTCCATAGTACGGTTGAATTGTAGTAGACGTTTGGGCACGAGGTTGTCGGGAGGAGGAAGGTACCGCGTACCGTCTGGCTTCAAGGTTACTGGAAGTTTCTTCTGACGGCACAAAGGTTGCGGTAAAGACAGCAACTTCGGTAATGGGAGCACGATAGTCATACTTGCTGAACACTTCTGGAGCGCGTAATGCGGAATTGTCATCGCGAAGGCGGCAGCAATGCATAAGCTTGGCAGCGAACTTGCGCGTAATTCTAAAGCGAATCCACGATGGGCTAGTCCTGGGCAGACGTCAGGCAAACGCTATTACTGCATGATAGCAGGGTTTGAGAGCGGCTACAAAGAATGAGAGACGTTCTGAAGGACAACCACCGTGCTGTTATATATTCAATAATCTACTTAAAGGCGCGCACAGTACTAGCCTAATCGCTCATTTCAGATTTTGCCCAAGAAACTGTCGTGTACCCACAAATCCTTCAAAGCAGGGCGGATGATGGCGCAACAATACTCAAACTCACCGATGATTTGACACTAAATCTCCGACAGAAGCCAGCTTACGGGGATCAATTGCTCGTAAGGACCACACGTGAAGACGGCGTTTTTGTCAGCGAATATGTAAGTTGTTCTGGAACTAACAAACTCTAACGTCTTTTACGAATCTTCTAGCGATATGTTTTGCAATTCATTGCTTACATTGTTTCACGTTTTCTACACTCTTAATAGAGATGGTGGTGGTGGTGATAGGGTTGCCGTTGTCGGCCTCACGTATGTGGGCATCGTCACGACTGACGTCCTGGGGGAATTTGCGTCCTGGGCCGACTTCTAAGGGAACTGTGCTTAAAAGAGAACTTTACCACATAGCACGCTGAAGGCCAAACATCGCACAGATTGATTACTCCTCGTTCGTGGAAAACACGGGCCGTATACCTTTTTGTGACAGCCCTATCACCACGACCACCTTGTGACAGTTATCAAAACAACAACTTTATTGTGAGATTATGAATGGGGAACAAACTCGATTATCACAGCTGCATACTGTCCCAGCAAGGCGTATGCCTCCCGTTTTCCACAAATAAGGAGACAGAACGATGTCACTCGGGATGACGATTAGCTAGGATCGTGCTGTTTTGTTTTTTGAGTGTACTGTATTAAACGACCATTATATTTTTAGAAGAAAGCTCACAGAAGGCTTGTCATTGTTATAATAAAAGCACCATCGCCTTGATAGAAGGTATCTGCTCTAAGGCTGGAATATATATACACGCACACAGACGAACAAAACACAAGCCTCAAAGTATCTAAAAGCATGAATGATTCGAATAGCGGACTTAACGGCAATCACGAGGTGCATGGTTTCGATCTCTCCTTGCTACCGGGCTTTGTCGACGGCTGCCATATTTCAATAACCCATGCACTTCTTGATCCACTGACGAATTACTCCAAAACGTGAAAAGGGTACGATATGCGCCATACACGTGCATTGCTGAGAGCCGCTCGACTGTACATGCAAAAAAGCCAACGACGCAGGTCATGGCGTTGACTCCAGGTGTTCTTACTGAGACCCAAGTAAACATATTTTATGTCCATTCCATGAACTTTGAAAATGTACAGATTTAAAATTTGTGCCTACAGCCAGCGCTATTCAATGCATGAACAAAACAAAAATGCATCTTCTGGCCTCATGTTTCTATGTGTTCACAACGAATTCCAACAGTGCCCAAGCAAGCATACTGGAAAGACATAAATCTCTCAAAACCGCATTTCCGTTCAATTGTGCCATGCAGGATGTGAAATACCATATAGCGTCTCGTTAACAGCAAAGCGAGACAAACATATGTGTTGCAGCATCAATTTTTCGGCTTCTGCTCCCAGGCATGCGCAAAATGGCAACTGTTGAGTCTGTAGTACGACGGACCTCACGAATGAATCAATCATCAATTGGTGAACAATGAAACGAATACGCAGGAAAACAATGAGTAATTTTTCTGCGTATTTCCCGTTATTTTCAAAACAGGTCCGTCATCGTTTGGGAGGAGCCTGTATTGCAGTAGAGAAGCATTTTGTGCTAGTGCGGCAGCCATTTATGCACCGCTTCTTACATATTTTCATCCGACGCAAATTTACGGACGCCCGGATCATCCTTGAGGCGGCTCAGGATGTGGTAGTTCGATGCCCAAGGCCTGCCGAACAGGGAGATGTGGAAGGAAATCAAATCTATGATCGCAAATGGTTGAATTCGTCATAAGAAACTGATGCGTTGTGTGCACAGACGTATCATGCTGAACAACAGCCCACTTACTCAGCCATCAATGGCGTTTTGTTTCGGAATTTTGTTTCGCAGCGGGCTCCAGATGTTGCACTAGCAGAATACAATTTGTTTTTGCGTTCACTGTATACCTCGAAAGCGTATAATGATCTACTATAGTACCCTTGTGATCCGAAAAACGCGTCGAGAGAAATTCCCCCACACTCGAGTGACCTCGAAACTTCTTCGGTTTTGGAGGCGGGCTGTTTCGCCATTCTATTTTCACCAGTGGCTATGCGGGTCCCATATGACGAAATTGGTTAACCCAACACTCACGGCCAAAAATTTGAGGGCGATTAATGTATTTAATGCGATGACAATGCGTTAGCGTTAGTCTTGAGAGAAAAGAACGCATATTTCAAGCCTTTTTCGCGTCGATTTGTATGCGATACGAGGCTGTATGTGTCATTTTACTCCTGATACGCGGCGCAAATCAAGACCTACGCAACATTAGAGGAAACATGAGGGAACTGATGTTCTGAGGCTGGAACTCATAGAAAGGACGAATACATACAGAGCCTCAAGTGCCTAAGAAATTAATGATAAAAGATGGAAGTTACTGCAAAGGCTAGCCAGCTGTAGGATTCGAACCCACATCATCTGGATTACCGGTAATCCAGAAGATGTGGGTTCGAGTCCTACAGCTGGCTAACCTTTTCAGTAACTTCCATCTTTCATCAATAGTTTCTTAGGCACTTCAGGCTTTGTATGTATTTGTCCATATGACATTTGACATGACATGTCCATATGACATGTCCATATGACATTTTCCCTCGAGTGTTTATGAGGATTAGATTCCTCATTTGTGTCTTGGAAAGGTCTGTCATAGGGAGCAGGCTTGAGGCGGTTCGCGTGTACAACCTCAATTTTTCCACTGACAATGCGCTGAATTCTTAAACCGATGGTAGACATCTGTTCGACTACTCTATAAGGGCCCTTCCATCTTGGGGTCAACTTTTTCGCGAGACCTGGAGCACCTTCGCCTTTCTGCAGGTAGACACGAGCCCCTGGATTAAAAGTCACTCATTTCGCCGCTTTGTCAAATCGATACTTTCTGGACTTTGCGGTGGATTTCAGTGTTTCGCGTGCAATTTCATGAGCTGTCTGCAGCCTTGCCATAAGCTGTGCCTCGTAATCGTCGGCTGTTGCGTAACTGAACGCTCTGGAGTCCCCAACAGGAAGACCCAACTCTTCCGTGCAACAGGAAGAATGTGGTTTCGTTGCAGCTTTCGTGGACGGCAGCATTGTATAAAACATAGCGTATGGCAACCACGAGTCCCAGTCGCGCTGGTCTCGCGCTACATGGTAGGACAAGATCTTTGCGACCGTTTGGTTGAGGCGCTCTACTGTACCATTACACGCCGGGTAATACGGAGTAGTGCTTAGTTTCTTTATGCCTAGAAAGCTGCAGACACCTTTAATTAAATCCGACAAGAAGTTCCTGTCCCTATCTGTCACAGGGTGTCGAACCGAAACGTTTTTCGTTCCGGTTTTCGTTCCGGTTACATCATAAACGATCCGTCACCGGTTCTGCTCCGGAGCAAAAAAATAACGGTTCATACCGGTTTTTAACCGGTTCCGCTTCTGCTGGGAATATTCATCCCCACAAATAAAAAAATCAACGTTACAAAATCTAAACCCGTTTATTCCGCATACATGGTATTTAATATTAATAGACAGCTGTGAAATTGGTAGCTCCTGGTTCCTGTAGGTTACTGTCTGTTCAAATGGGCTTTCTCCTTTCTTGAAGCGCATGCTACAAACGGGCTTGTTTGTCGTGATGTCATACGTACTTCCATAGTACTTAGTACATAGTACACAGTATCCGATATACGATCGCGTCCCATCCGAATGTCTGTTGCTACTGTCTAGCCAGCAAGCACCACCGCACGAGTACGACGCAAATCGAGGAACACCCTCTCTCACAAACGCCCTCGACGGCTCCGTTTTATTTTCTTCGTGTCCAGTCCACAAAACAGTTGCCACTTCGCACGGGCTTGCCCTCGCGTATACGTAAATGTATTCAACTTAGCTTCTCTCAAACAAGGTACGCGTTGCGCGACATTACCGATGAAGAAGCCGTTATGCAGCCCCCGTGGGTCGCTGTTTAGTTGAGCAAAGTTTGGGGGATCAAATTAAAACGAACACTACGGCACATTGCTAGAGAGTCACATGTACCTCTAAGTCTGTGTGCGTGCGCGAACGATAAACCATTACAAGGGGAGCCTAAGGGTCATAGTATGCCGACATACATTCCACCGTAACCGTAACCCTCGTATAGTATCCATGACATGACTTCAGAGCACACGACGTCTGTTTCATTCGCCTATCCGTAGTCCAAATCGACGAAGTTTTTTCTTTGACCGAAAACCGTTAAATATATTTTTCGGTTTCCCTCCTGAGCGAAAAAAACGTATACGGTTTCGATTCCGTTCCGGTTCGCACCAAAATAGCGTTTTTTTTTTCGGTTTTCGGTTCCGGTTTTCGGTTCGCTCCGACTCCCTGATCTGTCAACAGCTGCTTCGGAACCCCATGTCTCAGCACAGTTTTTCCAACGAATTCCCTGGCAACGGTATGTGCCTTTTGATCCGGGCGCGTGATTGTCTCACTGTAGTTGGTGAGGTGGTCTGTGAAAGTTAGGATGTATTTGTTTCCCAATGTGGTGACAGGCAACGGGTCCATGATGTCCATTGCAGCTCTTTCAAATGGGCTCGTTTTCCAAACTGTGGAAACTTTGGAAATTTTCAAATGGCGCCATTTGTTTGAATGCGGTGTTAAACAATGCCACACTTTCCCAAATCTAAACTGGATGTAGCAAATACATCGGAGTATTTATGCAACATCATCTCAAGTACATCACGCTCCTGTGATTCGAGACCTCCTAAGTCAAACTTCAACGCCTCGCCTACCTTCCCCGGAAGATGCGCTTTCCCACATTCTACCTGTATCGCTCGAACCGCTTCAAAGTCGCTGTCTACCTCTGCCGAGCTGAAAAGCGCGACGGTCTTATTCGGCGGGAGGACCAGTTCTTGATGGGAAGAGTTGACAACTGAGAAAGGCACAGTTCGCTGCATCCCAACCTTAACCAGACAGCTGGCACCTTTAACTCCGTTCGTGATGTCTTCTATTGGGTCAAGGGCCCCTGATTCATCGGAAGCTATATCGAAAGGAACGACACAGCTGACAATGCACTCCGACCTTGGAGGTAGTGGTACCTCCCGAACTAACCTAACCACTATTGCTAAGTGAGGAAATTTTGTAGATGCATATCTCCTCACTACGTATCCATCTGACGTTTCGCGCAAGGGTATTTCCTGATTTCAGATTCGAATTACTTCGTTGGCAATGGATATCTCTACGCATTGGGAGCTCAGTATATCTTGTCCCAGTATACCCGATACATGTTCTGGGATCGCAAGCGTATCAGGACATATGAAGCAAATGTGTTCGAATTCGCTTTCACCGAGAGTTACATTAAGCTTGCACTGACCATTCAGGGAGACCGACTCTCCAGTCGCACCCACAAATCTCCTGTGCGGTCCGCAGTCACAAGGTGCCATTTGAACACCTTTTCCTTGCAATTCTTTGACGGCACTTTCATTTATAAGAGTGACCGCGGAGCCCGTATCAACAAGGAGCTCAATCGGATGACCATTCACTTTACAACGCACGACCGGGCATGATTCACTCATATGTCTAATAAGCACTACCTCGCCGTCGTCACTCCCACAGCTCGTCGTCGACAGCTGCCCTCCCACGCGCGTGCCCCGCGTGGGGGTTTCTACATGTTTTTTGACTCCCGATTAGCGTGCCCTGGTTGGTACACTTCCTTTGGAATCGTGTGATTTGCGTAATCCCTCGGGTGACTGATTGGCCACAACTGATAGAAGACCTCACTTCTGACATCAACAGGACGATCGCATGGACTGGCAAAGCGTCCACGCTGGGTGGAGACACACGAGAGACTTGGGTGCAGTTAGGAGACATTCCTTTAATTTACCTAACGCATTTAACTCTACAGCTGGAGCGTCAACAGCTAAACGACAAAAGGGCTGAGCGTACAATCGCACAATTGCGGTGATCGGACGACCCAGTTCTAGGCGGCTGCGGGGGTATCATCTCATATGGCCCGAGTGTGCATAAGGCCCAAGTGATCAGAACGCCCAAATGTTCATAAGACGTGAAAAAAGATTGAGCCTTTTGAGCATTTGGGTGAAATGAACAGGGCAAGGTAAGGTGTCCAGAAGGCCGAAATAGTCATATGACCCAAATGGCCATATGGCCCGAAATCAGGAGGGAAGACTATGAGTGACCAAGATATTTTCTTTGCTCATATGCCCTATATTAATTAAATGCAGAATGCGACAGAGGAGGAAAAGTTATCTGAATTAAAAATATTAATAAAAGCACAGAAATAAAGTACTGAAATTTTCAAGCAAATAAGATATAAACGTGGCAAAAGGTAAAGTACAAATAAATATGAATCCTTACAGCGTTCAGTATTTTCCTGTGCCTAATATTTTTATTGAATACCTATTCATTTGCCACATTAAAAGCTTTTCAACCTTTCCTTGAAAACTGCTATGACGCACTGTAAGTAGCGCTTTTTCTGCGAAGGTAACCAAACCGTGCGCGGCATTAGCGTAGCCAGAAAAAATATTTCTGGAGGGGTTCACAGGGAAATTTGCATAGGAGAGAAGGGTTTACACCTCGTTTCCCTTCTTATAAATGCGCTACCAAAGGTACGATTTCGGGAGGGTTTTGAAAGTCGCAAACCATGCCTACGCATGGGGCTGCTTTTTCCGCTCTAACCCCTCGGGACCATTTTTTCCGAGACCATTTGCTCCGTTGCCAAATTTTCCAGGCCATTTTTTCGGGGCCGTTAAATCAAATGGCGTTCCATCAAATAGGCGGAGATCTTCGAATTGATTCTGTAACTGAACTATTTTGAGACTATATTTCACACGGCGGAAGAAGCGCATTGTTTGTGTTCAAGTCAGATGCACGCTGCAGAAGAAGCATATTCCACTGAGTCACCGAGTCTAAAATAGGCACAACTTGATGAAGATAATAAATCTCAGTCCCGAGCAAAATACCAAGCCGTAGCGCTTCTCTGAAAAGTGTTGAATTCCTGCGCTCTCACACATGAAAAGCGATTTTACAGAAAAATATTCCGTACATATACAGTGAACCCTCGTTATTATGACCATGGTCGTCACCGAAACTTTTGATCGTAATGCGGAATTGTCATATTAACGGGGGAGATTGGCAGAGGTTTCACTGCATTGTTCCCCAGGAGTATGGTCGTAAAGCGCGTATGTCAGATTATCGGGGGTCATATTAACGAGGGTTCACTGTAGACCCTTTCGCGGCGGCTTCGCGCCGTCAGGGGGCGCCAGCGCGGGTCGACCGGATGTGCTCCCTGAAAACTTCCGGTTTTGAAGATAGCCTGCGGTTGTTGAGAGCCCGCAAGGATGTTTTGCGGATACAAATCACCTTCTGTTCAACATCTTCGACGTGGGCCGTGCTGCATTGTGCCCGGGTGCAGTCTGCGCTCTGGGACGAACTTACTGTCCAAAATACGGACATTTAGATTCCCCACTGACATAGAGAGAAGAGCCGCATGGGTCACTGCTGTGCGACGGGATAACTGGCAGCCTTCTCGAAGCTCACAGATATGTTCTGCTCACTTCATTCAAGGTAAGTTACTCCAAGCTTACCTTGAACCTGTCCTTGTGCCTTAGTTCTTGAATTTAGTTTCTTAGCAGTTTGGTAGAGCCAACGTTCTGAACGTTGCGCACACAAAAAAGAAAAGGAAAAATGACGCGAAAAGACAGTGCTTCTGATATTAATCTTTGCAATTATCCAGCAATTTAGGAGCCATATGGCTTTCCCACATAGTTTTCGTTGCATATAGGTCATCTTATGCACACTGCTGCAGCCAAACAATTTCGACTGAGAGTTCATGGTGGCAACATTATGAAAGACTAAATGGCGCAACTGTTTTCAAGTGTTGTGCTATTTTATGCATTCATGTATTTTCAGGTCGGCCATCCCCTGACCCAGCACATCCGGATTATGTCCCTTCCTTGTTTTCATACCGTGCGCAAGGGAACTTGGTGCAAAAGCTAGCCAGATACCAACGTGCCCAAAAGAAACAAGCTGAACAGGAACGTGAGATAGATGATGCTGGTCCTTCCACAGCCCTCAATGATGAGGAGGATGCAGTGATGACGACTAATGATGTGTCTAATGGCAACACGCAGACAACGTTGACGGCAGCGGACATCTCCAGCTTGTTTTTTTTTAAATGCAGAGTTACAGGAGAGACTTAAGTGCGTTGAACAGGAGCTGATGTTCACCAAGGATAGGGTTAGTGAACTAGAAAATACAAAGCAGTCTCCTACCAGTGCCAAAGTTACTCGGGACATGGTGATGCAGTCAGACAGCAGTGTCAAGTTCTACACAGGCCTGGTGTCCACAACAATGTTCACTGCGCTGTTTTGCAGTTTTTACTGTCTGTCTGGAAGCCCACACTCTGGACATGTCTCGAGGCAGAGCAGCAGTTATTACTGGTGCTGATGAGGATACGGCTTGGCCTCCTTACACACGATCTGGCATGTCGGTTTGGTATTTCCTCAAGCAGCGTCAGTACAATATTTCATTGCTGGCTCGATATCCTGGCTGCGAACTTGCAGAAGTTTATCATTTCGCCATCACGTCGGTCCATCAAAGCCAACCGCCCTGAAGCTTTCAATAACTTGTTATTCAACGATGTCAGGGGAATAATTGACTGTACAGAAATATTCATACAACGACCCACAGCGATGACTGCCAGGGGCCAAACCTTCTCGAGCTATAAACACAATAATACGATCAAGCTTCTCATTGTTGTGTCCCCCTCAGGAGCAATAATGTTTGTATCCAAAGCCTGTGGTGGCAGAGTTTCGGACAAAGAGCTGACTCTACACAGTGGCCTGCTCGACATGGTCAAAGAAGGCGATGTCTTCCTTGTGGACAGGGGCTTTCGGTGTGAAGAAATGTTTGCTGCTCGGGGTGCAAGACTTCTGATGCCCTCGCTAACAAAAAAACGCAGTCAGCTGCCTGGAGCAGAGGTCACCACATCTAGGAAGCTATCAGCAGTTCCCATCCACGTTGAGCGAGCGATCCAAAGGTTAAAAGTGTTTAGATTGTTCCAAACAGTACGGCCTTTAAGCTTCGTGAAAAGAGCAAGTGATGGAGATTATCCAACAATTGATAAGCTTGCCGTGGTATGTAGTGGCCTTGTGAATCTGCAGACCCCTGTAATTAACAGTCACAAAGATGACTGTTCATAATTTATAGCATTAGTAAGTTAACTCTACCAGTCGGAAAGGACTCCAAACATCAAGCACAGAACTGCAGGCCGTGTAAGTAACTGGTGGGGCATGTTTGATAAACGTGAAGCTTTATTGTATTTTATTCTTGCGACATTATGCCATGAGCAACAAACAAAGCCTGAAATTAAACCTGCTCTATAATTGCTGTTCTCTATTATGTTTTTCTAAAACAAGTTAAGGAATAAGGTTTGGTCAGATATTAATCTAAAAGCAATAAAACACTGTGCAAGAGAAAATTTCAAAAATTTGACGACGACAGCAGTATGCTGCTGTTGTACGTCCTTTCCCCTGTACAGTTTCATAATTTTTAATGCAATATATTTTCCTGTGAGATTTATACAATGTTTACCAACACAAACAATGCTGCTTCACACAACTCATAATAGCTGAAGCTGCTGATACAGTCCATCTGAGCACATGAACCTGGAAAAGCTACAAATGACCTCACCTAACCACATTTCAGCATATCTGGCTATGCTACACGTCATGCACAAAATGTATGTACAACGGACATGGAAAAAATGACTAGTGGCTCAGTGACTCAGCTTAGGAAAGACATTTAGTAAAATTAATAAAATATTAAAAATAATCTTTCAGTTCTGAATGTCGTCAGTTCCATATGGCTGTATGTCGTCATACTGGTTAAAAGCCGCGGATGTAATCACCATGAGAGAAGTGATGAACTTTCATCTTTCATCGTAATCACCATGTACATTTAACCTCCTCAGCCGTTGCTGATGTCTCGGCATCTACCACACATCCATGACTTTGGTGTGCGTGTAAGTTTTACACACCTCAAATGAAAGGTGGCCTCGCATTGCAAACATCCAACAACACGACCAGACCTTGCACCATGACAATCGCATGTTCTTATAGCACTTTCTATTTGCTTGAGAACACGCCTAGCTTGCATTTCAGGAAAAATGTGATTGAAAAAGAAGTGCTTTGCTCTGAGTTCAGTGCGTGACCAAAAGTCTTCATTGAAGCTTATGACCTCAACTGTCAGAGAACACCCTGTGAACACAACGAAGTATGCACGACACAGTTTGGTGACAGCCATTTGGGTTTGAACTTGAGTGTAGTAGGCATGGTTTTGCCTTAGCTTCAGGTCATCATTTAAGTAAGGTAAATGCCTCAATGTGTTAGCCAGTGAAACATTTTTCCTTGACGCAGGGCACTTCACTTCAAGCACTGCCTTCTGACAACAAGCACAAGACATGAGTGCGTCTGGAGATGCTGCTAAGAAAGGCAACCTTTCCATTACAAACAAACCACACTCACTTATTTGAAAGTCTCTATGTTTCAACGCCTCATGTACAGAAAATGCCTCTTTTGCTTTCGGCTCCATTTCACAGCCCCGCTGAAAGTTTGAGATACGTGGCTCTTTTATGTACCCCATAATCTGTGCCACAAGTCCGTCGGCACCACTCTTACATGCAGCTACACGATGCAGTATGGATGCTGTTATCCTACCCCTCAGTTCTTGCATCCATCTTGTTGATTTTGATTGCCCATGGGTCTCCTTCTCAATTTCACTGCAGCACCCTTGTGCTAGCTGCACTTCTTGGGCTGCTCCTATATCTACATTTTTGTAAATAGCAAACAGGGAGAATTCTGAAAAGTCTATCTCGTTCGTGGCTGGTCTTTCCTGGTCTTGGGCAGCAGCTTCCGGGGCAGAATCTGTTTCCTCGCTGTCTGTTATCGAGCCCAGCACCAGTGTGTTCGGCGCAGATGACTGCATGTGAGAATTATGCAGATAAGACAAACTATGTCATTTCACAAGAGTGCCTTGAGGTCTTCAAGACTAGAATTCTAGGAATACTTAGAATAACCCACATTATGGTCAGCCATTATTATCTTAGACAGATATCTTGGATACCGGGTGGGATGCAGGTTACACCTAAGTGATACTGTACTAAAAATTGCTCCAGTGTCTCACCTTCACTTGTAGCACGAAGTTGCGGACTTCTGCATCTGTCCAGGCTGGCACTTCGTTCCGGGGTTTGGTGGTCACCCTAGGTGGTGGCTGCCCTATCTTTGGTTTGAACAACTGTATGTCACTAATTGGTGCTGCCTGCAAAGATTTTACGCCAGCCCTTTTCTTCCTTAAATGGCAAAAAACAATGGACAGAAATCAACACGTCAAAACCTACCAGACATTTTTTGTTTGTTTGGATCCACTTACATGGAACCTCTGTTGGTGATGGGTCATTTAGCCCATGCCTTACACTGGCTTCTACGCTGAACAGTAGAGCAGCCACATGCGAGCAGCATTCTCCAAGGCTGAAATCACAACAGTGTAGAGAAATAAAGAAAAAGGACAAAGCGATAACATCATGCATGGTGGACAGCAGAAAGCAAGCTCCAGTTCTGCTTCACGCAGTTAATCTATTTATGAAATTTTTGTGCCTATAAAGCCGGACAGCTCAGGATGCTCGTCCTGGTATCAAACGTTCGGGTACGCGAAGCCACACAACGTCGGGTCGGGCATGCATTAATTAATGATAATCATATTAAGCCCCGAAGTTGACGAAATTGGCCACTTGTCCATTTCGAGTGCCGTTTTGGAAGCGATTTTGTCAAACGCGACCTCTCAGGGTGCAACAGGGGAACAACGTACGGGGTTGGAACACCGTGTTCTTACTTTCACATGTACATACTACAAAATTAGCGTAGGACATCTTTAATATTATTGTTATATCAAGTGATATTAAGCCCCGAAGTTGACGAAATTGGCCACTTGTCCATTTCGAGTGCCGTTTTGGAAGCGATTTTGCCAAACGCGACCTCTCAGGGTGCAACAGGGGAACAACGTACGGGGTTCGAACACCGTGATCTTACTTTCACATATGCATACTACAAAATTAGCGTGGGACATCTTTAATATTATCGTTATATCACGTGATATTAAGCCCCGAAGTTGACGAAATTGGCCACTTGTCCATTTCGAGTGCCGTTTTGGAAGCGATTTTGTCAAACGCGACCTCTCAGGGTGCAACAAGGGAACAACGTACGGGGTTCGAACACCGTGATCTTACTTTCACATATGCATACTACAAAATTAGCGTAGGACATCTTTAATATTATTGTTATATCAAGTGATATTAAGCCCCGAAGTTGACGAAATTGGCCACTTGTCCATTTCGAGTGCCGTTTTGGAAGCGATTTTGTCAAACGCGACCTCTCAGGGTGCAACAGGGGAACAACGTACGGGGTTCGAACACCGTGATCTTACTTTCACATATGCATACTACAAAATTAGCGTAGGACATCTTTAATATTATTGTTATATCAAGTGATATTAAGCCCCGAAGTTGACGAAATTGGCCACTTGTCCATTTCGAGTGCCGTTTTGGAAGCGATTTTGTCAAACGCGACCTCTCAGGGTGCAACAGGGGAACAACGTACGGGGTTCGAACACCGTGATCTTACTTTCACATGTACATACTACAAAATTAGCGTAGGACATCTTTAATATTATTGTTATATCACGTGATATTAAGCCCCGAAGTTGACGAAATTGGCCACTTGTCCATTTCGAGTGCCGTTTTGGAAGCGATTTTGTCAAACGCGACCTCTCAGGGTGCAACAGGGGAACAACGTACGGGGTTCGAACACCGTGATCCTACTTTCACATATACATACTACAAAATTAGCGTAGGGCATCTTTAGTATTATTGTTATATCACGTGATATTAAGCCCCGAAGTTGACGAAATTGGCCACTTGTCCATTTCGAGTGCCGTTTTCGAAGCGATTTTGTCAAACGCGACCTCTCAGGGTGCAACAGGGGAACAACATACGGGGTTCGAACACCGTGATCCTACTTTCACATATACATACTACAAAATTAGCGTAGGACATCTTTAATATTATTGTTATATCAAGTGATATTAAGCCCCGAAGTTGACGAAATTGGCCACTTGTCCATTTCGAGTGCCGTTTTGGAAGCGATTTTGTCAAACGCGACCTCTCAGGGTGCAACAGGGGAACAAAGTACGGGGTTCGAACACCGTGTTCTTACTTTCACATGTTCATACTACAAAATTAGCGTAGGACATCTTTAATATTATTTTTATATCAAGTGATATTAAGGCCCGAAGTTGACGAAATTGGCCACTTGTCCATTTCGAGTGCCGTTTTGGAAGCGATTTTGTCAAACGCGACCTCTCAGGGTGCAACAGGGGAACAACATACGGGGTTCGAACACCGTGATCCTACTTTCACATATACATACTACAAAATTAGCGTAGGACATCTTTAATATTATTGTTATATCAAGTGATATTAAGCCCCGAAGTTGACGAAATTGGCCACTTGTCCATTTCGAGTGCCGTTTTGGAAGCGATTTTGTCAAACGCGACCTCTCAGGGTGCAACAGGGGAACAAAGTACGGGGTTCGAACACCGTGTTCTTACTTTCACATATACATACTACAAAATTAGCGTAGGGCATCTTTAGTATTATTGTTATATCACGTGATATTAAGCCCCGAAGTTGACGAAATTGGCCACTTGTCCATTTCGAGTGCCGTTTTCGAAGCGATTTTGTCAAACGCGACCTCTCAGGGTGCAACAGGGGAACAACATACGGGGTTCGAACACCGTGATCCTACTTTCACATATACATACTACAAAATTAGCGTAGGACATCTTTAATATTATTGTTATATCAAGTGATATTAATCCCCGAAGTTGACGAAATTGGCCACTTGTCCATTTCGAGTGCCGTTTTGGAAGCGATTTTGTCAAACGCGACCTCTCAGGGTGCAACAGGTGAACAAAGTACGGGGTTCGAACACCGTGTTCTTACTTTCACATGTTCATACTACAAAATTAGCGTAGGACATCTTTAATATTATTTTTATATCAAGTGATATTAAGCCCCGAAGTTGACGAAATTGGCCACTTGTCCATTTCGAGTGCCGTTTTGGAAGCGATTTTGTCAAACGCGACCTCTCAGGGTGCAACAGGGGAACAACGTACGGGGTTCGAACACCGTGATCTTACTTTCACATATACATACTACAAAATTAGCGTAGGACATCTTTAATATTATTGTTATATCACGTGATATTAAGCCCTGAAGTTGACGAAATTGGCCACTTGTCCATTTCGAGTGCCGTTTTGGAAGCGATTTTGTCAAACGCGACCTCTCAGGGTGCAACAGGGGAACAAAGTACGGGGTTCGAACACCGTGTTCTTACTTTCACATGTTCATACTACAAAATTAGCGTAGGACATCTTTAATATTATTTTTATATCAAGTGATATTAAGCCCCGAAGTTGACGAAATTGGCCACTTGTCCATTTCGAGTGCCGTTTTGGAAGCGATTTTGTCAAACGCGACCTCTCAGGGTGCAACAGGGGAACAAAGTACGGGGTTCGAACACCGTGTTCTTACTTTCACATGTTCATACTACAAAATTAGCGTAGGACATCTTTAATATTATTTTCATATAAAGTGATATTAAGCCCCGAAGTTGACGAAATTGGCCACTTGTCCATTTCGAGTGCCGTTTTCGAAGCGATTTTGTCAAACGCGACCTCTCAGGGTGCAACAGGGGAACAACATACGGGGTTCGAACACCGTGATCCTACTTTCACATATACATACTACAAAATTAGCGTAGGACATCTTTAATATTATTGTTATATCAAGTGATATTAAGCACCGAAGTTGACGAAATTGGCCACTTGTCCATTTCGAGTGCCGTTTTGGAAGCGATTTTGTCAAACGCGACCTCTCAGGGTGCAACAGGGGAACAACGTACGGGGTTCGAACACCGTGATCTTACTTTCACATATACATACTACAAAATTAGCATAGGACATCTTTAATATTATTGTTATATCACGTGATATTAAGCCCCGAAGTTGACGAAATTGGCCACTTGTCCATTTCGAGTGCCGTTTTGGAAGCGATTTTGTCAAACGCGACCTCTCAGGGTGCAACAGGGGAACAACGTACGGGGTTCGAACACCGTGATCCTACTTTCACATATACATACTACAAAATTAGCGTAGGGCATCTTTAGTATTATTGTTATATCACGTGATATTAAGCCCCGAAGTTGACGAAATTGGCCACTTGTCCATTTCGAGTGCCGTTTTCGAAGCGATTTTGTCAAACGCGACCTCTCAGGGTGCAACAGGGGAACAACATACGGGGTTCGAACACCGTGATCCTACTTTCACATATACATACTACAAAATTAGCGTAGGACATCTTTAATATTATTGTTATATCAAGTGATATTAAGCCCCGAAGTTGACGAAATTGGCCACTTGTCCATTTCGAGTGCCGTTTTGGAAGCGATTTTGTCAAACGCGACCTCTCAGGGTGCAACAGGGGAACAAAGTACGGGGTTCGAACACCGTGTTCTTACTTTCACATGTTCATACTACAAAATTAGCGTAGGACATCTTTAATATTATTTTTATATCAAGTGATATTAAGGCCCGAAGTTGACGAAATTGGCCACTTGTCCATTTCGAGTGCCGTTTTGGAAGCGATTTTGTCAAACGCGACCTCTCAGGGTGCAACAGGGGAACAACATACGGGGTTCGAACACCGTGATCCTACTTTCACATATACATACTACAAAATTAGCGTAGGACATCTTTAATATTATTGTTATATCAAGTGATATTAAGCCCCGAAGTTGACGAAATTGGCCACTTGTCCATTTCGAGTGCCGTTTTGGAAGCGATTTTGTCAAACGCGACCTCTCAGGGTGCAACAGGGGAACAAAGTACGGGGTTCGAACACCGTGTTCTTACTTTCACATATACATACTACAAAATTAGCGTAGGGCATCTTTAGTATTATTGTTATATCACGTGATATTAAGCCCCGAAGTTGACGAAATTGGCCACTTGTCCATTTCGAGTGCCGTTTTCGAAGCGATTTTGTAAAACGCGACCTCTCAGGGTGCAACAGGGGAACAACATACGGGGTTCGAACACCGTGATCCTACTTTCACATATACATACTACAAAATTAGCGTAGGACATCTTTAATATTATTGTTATATCAAGTGATATTAATCCCCGAAGTTGACGAAATTGGCCACTTGTCCATTTCGAGTGCCGTTTTGGAAGCGATTTTGTCAAACGCGACCTCTCAGGGTGCAACAGGTGAACAAAGTACGGGGTTCGAACACCGTGTTCTTACTTTCACATGTTCATACTACAAAATTAGCGTAGGACATCTTTAATATTATTTTTATATCAAGTGATATTAAGCCCCGAAGTTGACGAAATTGGCCACTTGTCCATTTCGAGTGCCGTTTTGGAAGCGATTTTGTCAAACGCGACCTCTCAGGGTGCAACAGGGGAACAACGTACGGGGTTCGAACACCGTGATCTTACTTTCACATATACATACTACAAAATTAGCATAGGACATCTTTAATATTATTGTTATATCACGTGATATTAAGCCCCGAAGTTGACGAAATTGGCCACTTGTTCATTTCGAGTGCCGTTTTGGAAGCGATTTTGTCAAACGCGACCTCTCAGGGTGCAACAGGGGAACAACGTACGGGGTTCGAACACCGTGATCCTACTTTCACATATACATACTACAAAATTAGCGTAGGGCATCTTTAGTATTATTGTTATATCACGTGATATTAAGCCCCGAAGTTGACGAAATTGGCCACTTGTCCATTTCGAGTGCCGTTTTCGAAGCGATTTTGTCAAACGCGACCTCTCAGGGTGCAACAGGGGAGCAACATACGGGGTTCGAACACCGTGATCCTACTTTCACATATACATACTACAAAATTAGCGTAGGACATCTTTAATATTATTGTTATATCAAGTGATATTAAGCCCCGAAGTTGACGAAATTGGCCACTTGTCCATTTCGAGTGCCGTTTTGGAAGCGATTTTGTCAAACGCGACCTCTCAGGGTGCAACAGGGGAACAAAGTACGGGGTTCGAACACCGTGTTCTTACTTTCACATGTTCATACTACAAAATTAGCGTAGGACATCTTTAATATTATTTTTATATCAAGTGATATTAAGGCCCGAAGTTGACGAAATTGGCCACTTGTCCATTTCGAGTGCCGTTTTGGAAGCGATTTTGTCAAACGCGACCTCTCAGGGTGCAACAGGGGAACAACATACGGGGTTCGAACACCGTGATCCTACTTTCACATATACATACTACAAAATTAGCGTAGGACATCTTTAATATTATTGTTATATCAAGTGATATTAAGCCCCGAAGTTGACGAAATTGGCCACTTGTCCATTTCGAGTGCCGTTTTCGAAGCGATTTTGTCAAACGCGACCTCTCAGGGTGCAACAGGGGAACAACATACGGGGTTCGAACACCGTGATCCTACTTTCACATATACATACTACAAAATTAGCGTAGGACATCTTTAATATTATTGTTATATCAAGTGATATTAAGCCCCGAAGTTGACGAAATTGGCCACTTGTCCATTTCGAGTGCCGTTTTGGAAGCGATTTTGTCAAACGCGACCTCTCAGGGTGCAACAGGGGAACAAAGTACGGGGTTCGAACACCGTGTTCTTACTTTCACATGTTCATACTACAAAATTAGCGTAGGACATCTTTAATATTATTTTTATATCAAGTGATATTAAGGCCCGAAGTTGACGAAATTGGCCACTTGTCCATTTCGAGTGCCGTTTTGGAAGCGATTTTGTCAAACGCGACCTCTCAGGGTGCAACAGGGGAACAACATACGGGGTTCGAACACCGTGATCCTACTTTCACATATACATACTACAAAATTAGCGTAGGACATCTTTAATATTATTGTTATATCAAGTGATATTAAGCCCCGAAGTTGACGAAATTGGCCACTTGTCCATTTCGAGTGCCGTTTTCGAAGCGATTTTGTCAAACGCGACCTCTCAGGGTGCAACAGGGGAACAACATACGGGGTTCGAACACCGTGATCCTACTTTCACATATACATACTACAAAATTAGCGTAGGACATCTTTAATATTATTGTTATATCAAGTGATATTAATCCCCGAAGTTGACGAAATTGGCCACTTGTCCATTTCGAGTGCCGTTTTGGAAGCGATTTTGTCAAACGCGACCTCTCAGGGTGCAACAGGTGAACAAAGTACGGGGTTCGAACACCGTGTTCTTACTTTCACATGTTCCTACTACAAAATTAGCGTAGGACATCTTTAATATTATTTTTATATCAAGTGATATTAAGCCCCGAAGTTGACGAAATTGGCCACTTGTCCATTTCGAGTGCCGTTTTGGAAGCGATTTTGTCAAACGCGACCTCTCAGGGTGCAACAGGGGAACAACGTACGGGGTTCGAACACCGTGATCTTACTTTCACATATACATACTACAAAATTAGCGTAGGACATCTTTAATATTATTGTTATATCACGTGATATTAAGCCCTGAAGTTGACGAAATTGGCCACTTGTCCATTTCGAGTGCCGTTTTGGAAGCGATTTTGTCAAACGCGACCTCTCAGGGTGCAACAGGGGAACAAAGTACGGGGTTCGAACACCGTGTTCTTACTTTCACATGTTCATACTACAAAATTAGCGTAGGACATCTTTAATATTATTTTTATATCAAGTGATATTAAGCCCCGAAGTTGACGAAATTGGCCACTTGTCCATTTCGAGTGCCGTTTTGGAAGCGATTTTGTCAAACGCGACCTCTCAGGGTGCAACAGGGGAACAAAGTACGGGGTTCGAACACCGTGTTCTTACTTTCACATGTTCATACTACAAAATTAGCGTAGGACATCTTTAATATTATTTTTATATCAAGTGATATTAAGCCCCGAAGTTGACGAAATTGGCCACTTGTCCATTTCGAGTGCCGTTTTCGAAGCGATTTTGTCAAACGCGACCTCTCAGGGTGCAACAGGGGAACAACGTACGGGGTTCGAACACCGTGATCTTACTTTCACATGTACATACTACAAACTTAGCGTAGGACATCTTTAATATTATTGTTATATCAAGTGATATTAAGCCCCGAAGTTGACGAAATTGGCCACTTGTCCATTTCGAGTGCCGTTTTGGAAGCGATTTTGTCAAACGCGACCTCTCAGGGTGCAACAAGGGAACAACGTATGGGATTCAAACACCGTGATCTTACTTTCACATGTACACACTACAAAATTAGTGTAGGACGGTTTTTTTGCTTCTCGAGTGTCGTTTTGGAAGCAGTTTCTTCAAACGCGGCCTCTCTATGTACGCCCTTTCACCAGGATTAAAGGGGCTTCGCACTTTTTAACGGGCTCGGTCTGCTGCCGAACGTTGCGGTATGCCTCTGTTACAATCGCAGTACAAGCCGTTCATAGTATCTTTTTGGCACCATGATACATATCATTTGAGTCATTGTAAAGGGCCCTGCTGCCGCCTTTTCCAAATTTTGCGGTGGTTTCCGATGCAATCACAGGAGAGAGGCATAACATAAGCCGTCACGTCTTTATATGTGTGTAAAATGTCTGCCACCATGATTAAAGGGTGTTTTGTCCGTTTTAAAGGGCTCTGCTGCAACCTTTTATGGAGTTTGCGGCCGCATCCGTTATAATTCCAGTAGAATGGCAATAGCATAAGCCGGTGCGTATACTTATATGACTTTGGAACTATACAAGGGGTATCGACCGTTTTAAAGGGCTCTGCTGCCGCATTTTCCGCGGTAGTCTCTGTTACAATCCCAGTAGAAGGACATAACACAAGCCATTGATGACATGTCATCGGCAGCATGATAAAAGGGGTGTCGCCCGTTTTGAAGGGCTATGCTGCATCCTTTTCCGATATTTGCGGTCGCCTATGTTATGATCTCGGTGGAATGACATAGTATAAGTTGTTGATAATAGGTCTTTGGCAGCATGACACAAAGGGTTTTGCTCGTTTAAGAGGGCTCTGCTGCCACGTTTTCCGAATTTGGCGATCGCCTGTGTTATAACTCCAGCAGCCACACAAGCCACTGATAACTTTCTTTCTTTCACTCGATGATACAGGGAGTGTCGCCCGTTTTAAAAGGCCTTGCTGCCGCCGTATCCAATTTTTGCGGTCCCCTCTTGCGAAATCCCGGTAGAAAGGCATAGCATAAGCCGTCATGAATATGCTTTTGGTACCATGATACCAGGGGTTTCGTACGTTTTAAAGGACTCTGCTGCTGCCTTTTCCGAATTTTGTGGTCGCTTCTGTTGCAATCCCTGTAGAAGAGCATCATAAGGCGCTGATAATATCTGTTTGGAACCATGATTAAAGAGGTTTCGCCCGTTCTAAAGGGCTCTGCTGCGGTCTTTTACGGATTTTGCAGTCGCCTCCGCTACAATCCCAGTGGGAAGGGCAATAGCCTAAGCCGTCTCGAATATGCCTTTGGCACCATGATACAGAGGGTTTTGCCCGTTTTAGAGGGCTCTGCTGGCGCTTTTTCCAAATTTTGCGGTCACCACTCTTAAAACCCCGGTACAAGGGCCTCGTATAAGTCGTTGATAATGGCTTCGCTATGCAGAATACACCAGTGACTGTTTGTGCCCCTGCCATTGTCGGAGTTGCAGAAAGGTTACTTTTTACTTTCTCAAAGCAGTTGGCAAGTGATGCAATGTTTCAGAAAGAGACTGTGGGTCATTTCTTGCAGATCGACGTGTAAGCGAATCATGGACTTCTTTATGCGTGCTGCACTTCGAGAAAAAGTGGTTGATTACCATGAACAGGGAAATTCAAACGGCTTCGTAACAGATATGTATTTTCGTCTATGATGTCTTTTCCTGAGACTTTAGCACCAGTGCTCGTAGGTGTTGGTTGCCGTGTAAATGTTCGGGCTGCCGGCGATTTGCCGTGCAAGTTCACTTTTGTGTCCTGTATCTTGGCAAGTTTTTATCCTTGCCATATCGTCGCGGCTCTCTCATGCTGAATTCAAACGGAAGGTATCAGCCCAAGCAGCACAATGTACTGAAAGTCGAGTGCAATAGGGGTGGACGGGTAGGAGGAAGGCCTTGAACAGACTCCTGAAACTAAAGAGCATTGATAAGACAGATACCGTCCACCCCTATTGCACTCGACTTTCAGTACATTGTGCTGCTTGGGAGCTTTTAGTCCGTTGCGCAACTCGTATCAGCAGTGAAGAGGAACAATTTCTTCTTTGTCATTGTTGTTGCGGCTGGCACTATCATCAATGCGCATAGAAGCCAAGATGCGGTACCCGGCGTGATAAGATGTCTGTGTGATATCGAGTGGAGCGAACCATAGGGTGGTAAATCTATATGGATACATATATCTATGGGTATATGCATTGGTGGCCAAGCTGTATCGGGAAATCTCATGAATTAGAGGGGGGGGGGGGGGGTAATGACCCTAGGAAAGGACCGCAATTATAGCAAAGTACCTTAGCGTGAACAGCTGAGCGGTATAGTTATTAGGCATTCGCATATACAATTCGTCAATGAAAAACTTCACTTGACACACCAACAAAAACAAATGAGCTTCTTTTCCAAATGAGACATTGAAAATTTGAAAGGCGTTTCAAGTTCTTCGTATATAGTTCTTCACGAACGATTATCCCAACGTTCAGGAGCACTGAAATTGTCGGTTTACACACTGTATTGTTGATTTTGCTTGCATTTTCAACGTGAAAAAGAAAAAAAAAAATAAGGGAAAGAGAAATAATTAAAAATTTTCACACAATGACCCTCGTACATAACTACTCCATCTATTCCCCCCCCCCTTTTTTTTCTCTGCGCCTCTCTGTGCTCCGTATATAGTTTTTCGCGCATGATATCCGGAGAGGCTGCTGCTATGCTGCAAGCCCATAAAATAAATAATTAAGATGACGTCATTCTCCGCACTTGTCTCCACTATTACTTCTCAATTATCATATTACTTAGTGTAGTTTATCAAAATCCACGTTCAGAATCAGACCAGATTGCTATAACTACTTCATGAGTCATAAGAACTGTTCGAATATGAATGTACTTCCTAACGTCGACAGGAGCAGCACTACATCGAGCAAGGGGGAATCAATGCCTGAAAACCTGGTTTCACTCCGAATTCTTCATTATTGTTGTGTGCGTGTGTGTTTGTGTGTGTGGGGGGGGGGGGCAGCTTCATTCTATTTAGTGGTCAAGAGCCCTCGGGGCACAGAATAGCTGACTGCAAGCCATGCACGTGCGGCCCGCGTGTGTGAGAGCCCTGATTGCCCTGATCTAAGCATTGCTTCATCTTAAGCGAGAAATAAACAATGTACTCGAGGGCGCGTAGCACTTGTTTAGCGCTATCTCCAAATCTGCTTATGAACAACTGTATTTTTGACGTTGGGGTGTCTAATCGCCACCGGCGATATTCTACTCTGTTCCAGTTTCTACTCCCCTATACAGGCTATACTCAATCCCATGACAGTCTTCATGCCATGGATCCATACAACTGGTTATTGAAAATCTACAATAAACATTGGAGATCAAGTTGAAAGGTATAGGCTGGGATTGAAGGAACGGTCGCACCATCAAACAGCGTTATTGTTGTTTAGTTTCACGCTGATCTAAACTCGCTGATCGCTATGAAATTTATTTTTGGAGCACCTTACATTTTCCACGCATAACTGATGTGGAACTTCCACTCTAAGAATAACTGGACCTGACTCCCGCAGCTCCCAACCACAACGAACACTTTATTATGATGAGAAGTCCTTTGACGACAGCTCCCAGCGTTGCAGCAGTCTCCCTATAGTCTCCCGGATCATCCGGTTCCCAGCAGGGCGGATCGCAGAATGCCCGAACGTGCGCTTCCCTCGCGCTGGTCAGCTTTTTTCGGCCTCGTCTTTCACACTTGTTAAAAAATATGTAACATAACTACACTACTGAATACAGCAGACATATGTCGACGTCTGAACGGCGCTCATAGCCGCAGTTACTTCGCGGCGCTAACACGCAATAAAAAAAACAATACAACAAGATCCGTACGGTGCATCCGATGCACCCTACATTAGTAGTTGTATGGGACGAATGTCGCCCCGGTTTAAATACTTTCACCCGCTGGATCAGGTCACGGAACTTTCCTTTCCAGGTGGGGAGCGGCAGACGTGCATTGTCTTTCAGAGATGCGATAACACACCACCGAAGGCGTTTCAATATCAACCCCCAGAAAAAAGCTCATTTTCGTGCTGTTTTGGTTTCGTCACTGATTTTCCTTCCCCACACTTGAGCCAATCAAATTTTCCTACCTGCGGAAGGCAAAACCTGACATGGCACTTTTAGTTAGAAACTGCAACATCTGTCGTAATTGTCTGTTCTTGTGTTGTTGTAAATTGCCGTGTGACCTATCCACCAGCGACTATACCTACAAGTATGGGTAAACAGTATTGTAAATACACTAAAATAAAATTCACTCAGTGTTCTCTACTTCTTCGCCGCCTCGTGTGTCGGTGACCTTCTGTATTGCTACCCACTGCTGGGATTTGAGAATATACACGCCTTCGATTCTGGTATTTAGTTCGCGTTTGATCAAATCATTGCCACTCGCAGACGGCACCACTCGCATCGCCACCGCACTCGCAGACGCCAAATTGTCCATATCTTCCATTTCATTTAGTAATAACTCTTGATATAAACGTGATATCGAAGATGTCATTAGTTAATTACGTAGTCTGTATATCCATGCTTAATAGCTATGAGTCCGCGGCCCATATCTGTTTCTCTTGCTGAATAGAATATTTATTTCACCTGTTTACGAAATGTTCAAAATATCACAAAGCCTGACTGCCAAAAAATCTCAGACCAGTGACCGGCAAAGTATTCTCTTCCTAGACTCTGCGTTTGGTCAAACCATTCATTTTCAAGCGTCCAAAAAACAAACAGGAGACAGGATCACACACAAGTTGCTCTGTTGTTGTTTCGTGTTTGTTCTTTGGTTGCTTGTGGATTTACACCAGCCAGCCCAATCTATTTACTACAGACATTTTGCCAAATCGTCGCCCAAGTGCCACTCACTGGCGCAAATTTGTCAGTTTCCATTATTTTAGCTCGTAATAACTCTTCCCAAGCAGCAAAATGTACTGAAAGTCGAGTGCAATAGGGGTGGACGGGTAGGTGGAAGGCCTTGAACAGACTCCTGAAACTTAAGAACATTGATAAGACACATACCGTCCACCCCTATTGCACTCGACTTTCAGTACATTGTGCTGCTTGGGTTGATACCAACTTGATACTGACAGTATTATAAAATTACGTAGTCTGTGTATCGTCTACGGACCGTAGCTGCTGTCCTTGCTGCACCCTTAGAACTCGCATTTAGTCAATTTGTCGTCCAGAAGGCTATCACAGGCGCCAACCTGCCAATTTCATCCGGCTATCTCCCGATGTCTGGAAAGTCGCATGCTCGTTCCCACAGTTATACACCACGTCTTATTCTTTATCTTAAGCGAATGCTCCAGGGCGTGCTATCGGTGTTGTTATAAGGTCGGGGCGCGAAAAAGGAATTGTTCGCCTCAGATATGCCCTCCTCTCCCTGCCCAAATCTGTTCCTCCACACGTACTCACGCACCACCCTGTAAACTTAGCTTCCTTGCGTAGTCCTCTGCTATCAGGTCAAGCCGGGTTTCAGAGGGGGATGTCCCTGAATGCTGCTCTTGCGAGTCGTTCGGGCGCCAAGTTGTAACGTTATTGCGTTACTAGCCGTGTTTACATGAATGCGACACAAGCGTATCGAATCGAGTCGAAACCGGAGAGAAGACGATACGCCACCTTTTACATGAATGCGCATCGAGCCCAGACCGGAGGTGGCGCCACGCCGTGTCATATCGGAAAGTTAGATGCGCACTTCCGCAAATACTGCCGTTTCCGGTGTCCCACTACCTTCGCACCGAACGCTGAAACGTCGAAAACGTAGCATCTACGTCCCATTTTCAAGCGTACTTCAGAATGAATTCTGTTCTACGGCTGCAAGCCCTGCTGCTTCTGTTAGTGTAGACTAACCTACACATCCAAAACGGAGCGTGGCTGCGAACTCCCTAACATCATCATTTTGTGATCCCGACTGGGAGTTGCAGACGACGCAACTAGCCCGCAGCCGAACGCCGCTTCCCACAGTCCTCTCGTCTTGCCTTGATGCGCATCGTCTGTTTACATGCACAGTCTGAATGCGCATCCACCGTCTCGATCCACCTGTGTTTAGCGAATTGAATACGATGCGCTCTCCTAGCGAATTGACGCGTTTACATGGGTGAATTCGATTCGACAACTGGATACGATACGCTAGTGTCGTATTCATGTAAACGCGGCTCTTGATGCAAAAAGCGACTCAACACTTCAGCTGTGTTGTCAATGAAAAAGCCCTGACGATTGCTCGTCGTCGTCTTTTATTCCTTCAGACGCACGTGAACGTCGTCTGCGTCACAAGCGGTTCGTTCTCAAAGGAGCCGACGGGATGTAAGCAACACCTAGAAAATGATGATGTAAGCAATAGGAAGGAAAGAACGGGGCAGAAGGAGCTCAGCGGCGGTCAAGGAGAGTTGGCACAACACTCACGTGCCTTCTCGAAGTTGTACAAGTTGACCTCTTTGCATAAAGTCTGGGCTTGTTAAACATCGACTGCTGCAATCTATTTTCCTGAACTATTGGGGAAACTTTACTCTCCTCCTCCTCCCAGAAGGACCTCCTGATGCTGCATAACGCATTGATTCGTGCTACAGTCACCTACAGTCTGCCTGTGCTTCACGATCTCCCCAGCACCTTAGCACAGAGGATTCGCGCTATGCTGGCACGGAGCCTACGGGTGTGCCTCGGTGTCCCCAGCGGGGCCGAGACAAGGCTAGTGGTTGCGGAAGCCCGCGACATCCCTTTTGAAGTTCTCCGAAACACAGAAACTGTGCGCCAGTATCTCCGCCTTATTGCACACCATCGCCACCACCCGCTCATCCGAAAACTTCGGGCAAGGCGCAGCACGCCGATCTACGGATGTATAATGTCATTCAAATCCCGCGTTCCGAAATTCGTGATCAGCCCCGCCGTTGAAAGCAAGGCCCCGTGGACACTTCCGTCGCCAAGCGTCACCACCTCTGTCCCAGGGATCACGGACAACAAAAGGAGCTACTCCGACCTCGTACTACAGCAACTGACTATGGATTTCATCGGCACCACATATGACGGGTTCTGCACGGTCTTCACGGATGGCTCCTCAACGAAAACTTCGTCATCCTCATCTTTTGTGGTACCCTCGATACCGCTCACCCGGGGTTGCCGGTTGTCCCATCGCACCTCTTCGACCTCAGCCGAGCTGTACGAAATCCTGCTGTTTTTACAATATGCGGCCACCTGCGACCCACAGCGATGGGTAGTCTGTACGGACTCCAAGTCAGCTCTTCGATGCCTGAAAACCTCAGGTCTCCGCGGCTCACTGGCCACACTTGTGATAAACATTCTACGCCTACTGAAGTCCATATATAACTGCCCACGGCCACACCATCGCTTTTCAATGGATTCCGGGTTATTGCAGAATCTCTGGCAACCACGTTGCCGACGCTGCCGCAGCAGCCGCTCACCACCAGGGCAAGTGTGTCCCGATTGTTCTCCCAAGGGGGGGACAGACGGTCCTTTCTTCGTGACTGGGCTGCCTCCTCATCCGTCGAACAATGGCGTCGGGATGTCCCGGCCAGTACCATACTGGGAATTGTAGACGCAACATTCTCGTGTCGCTTACCGACATCTTTACCGCGCGTCATTAAGTCCCTCCTACATCGCTTACGGCTGAATGTTGCCTTTTCGCCGTACTACCGTTACCAGATAGGGTGTGCCAGTAGTCTCTTGTGCCCGGAGTGTGGTGTGCCAGCGACTGCGGACCATGTGATCATCGCATGTGCCACTTATAGGAGGGAGCGTCACTTGTTGGCAAACGACTTTGCGCGGATTGACAGCCGACCCTTGACCTCAGACTCATTTTGGGACCATGGGACACACGAAAGCAGATACCCGTCTTGCGACCCTTCATCAAATTCCTGCAAACTACCGGCCTGATCGACTCTCTCTAAAACCCTGTCAGCGTCGTCAGCATCATCCTCATCACCATCCTCTCATTTTCCCCCAATAGCAATGGGGTAGCATTCTGCTCAATGAGCGGAAGTCATCCCCGTATCATCGTCATCATGTATTTTTCTCTCTCTTACTCTCCTCCTCTTCCACCTCCTCTTCATTGGCATCATCATTACAGGAGTGTTCCACTAAAGTAACTGGTGCAAGTTATGTGGGATTGCGGGCCTCACACTAGTGAAGCCAAAATCTCCATTTTATTTTTTCTTAAAACCAAACCATCGCCTTTGACCGTGCGGCACCCAGACCATTACATTCCAATTCCATTCCACCTGCGAAAAAATGCCGAATTCCATTTCCATTCCATTCCCTGGACAGTTTCCGCCGTTCCATTCCAATTCCATTCCGGGCTCTGATAAATCTGGAATGATTCTAGAATCATTCCAACCCCGGAATGGCAACTCCGCAACCCTGATGTCAATGATGCGATTTTAGCCAACATGGACGTAGCATCATTGTACACAAATATCCCGCATATAGTGAGGGACTTCAATGTGCGTTGATACTCTTCTGAGGCTCTACCCGTCTGCGGTTCTTAGCAGCGCTGCAATTATTCCCTTTCTACAACATGTCCCAAAGTATAACAACTTTGCATTTTCTAGCACTCACTACGTGCAAGTCCATGGAGCCGCAATCGGTTCACGCGTCTCTCCAAGTTATGTTTTTGATGAAAGAGAACTTGAGAGCCTTGATATACAGCCATTAAGTCAATACAGGGATACTGATGATATATTTGTGATTTGGTCAGGTGACGAAATATATTTGAAAGTATTTTTCGATCACTTCAATTCACTGCGTAGTTCCATCAAATTTTCCTGCACTTTCTCATGCCGTACTGTGAATTTTCTTGATGATACAGTTTCACTGAAAGATGGCAAGTTAGTAACTGACCTCTTCAAGAAACTTACAGACCGTCGTCTGTACCTCCATTTAGATAGCTATCATCGCCATACACAAAAGAAAAATATCCCCTACGGTCAGTTCTTGAGGCTAAAACGTGTTTGTTCCTATGAAAGTAGTTTTCCCAAGCAATTTCGAAACATGTTAATGGATTTCTTAAGACGAGACTACCCCCACGCTTTAGTTAAAGATGCCCTACAAAAGTCGTCCCATAAATAGAGAGAATCTCTTTTAAAACCAATAATTAAAAGGGAATGGTCAAACTTAATTTTCGCTACTCAATACAACAATGCTTAAAAAATGGAAAACAATTCTAGATCGTCATATTAACATCCTACACGCACACAACAAACTAAAAGAAATGTTCCCGCGTGCTCCTACCGTAGCGTTTCGACGCCATCGTTAACATCCGGGACATACTTTCTTCCTCCAACGTGCAAAAAACAAAAAAAAAGCCTTCAGACTGTATCCCTTGTAATAATAAACGATGTCAAACTTGTAGACATATCTGTCCTTGCACCACACTCAAAAGACGTTTGAGTTCAAAATTGGAGAACCTTTAAACTGTTGCTCATATAACATTTGCTACAGAATATTTTGCCCAAGATGGGGGGTGTAGAGTACATTGGGGATGCTTGTAATTCCATGCGCCAAAGGTTTTATGGACATAAATGTGACATCGCTCACAAACGACTGACTCCCATATCTGCGCATTTCAATCTCCCTGGTCACGATATTAATTAAAATTTAAAGATTGTAATTTTAGAATCCGGCTTCACTAATGATTATAAGCGAAAGAACAGATAATCTTTTTTTTATGACAAAGTTTCACAGTCTGATTCCCCATGGTATAAATGAACATAGCGGACCGCTTTACCATCTAATGAAAAGGAACATTGATATTTCGCCACCTGTTCCAGCACTCAATAATACTGTGGTAAATGCTTGTCATTTGGTTAATTAATTTGATTAGGTGACTGATTGATGCACAATAATGCAGTATGCTTCCCCAATACTTTAGCATTATATAATTAAAAAAACTGTCAATCTCTACCGTCATTGTCTGCACTGATTTTATAACACGTCACTTTCTAACCTTTGAATGCACAAGTAAGTTCTTCACGCCATGCATATTACCTGTAAGCAACCGGTATTTAATATTTTTCTTCTTTTTCAACGGACAACCGCGGGCGGCAGAATTTCAAACGGCAAAACAGGCGTACGTTTCTTACAACGGTCTTGGCGTCAGATATCTGGGAAATGTTTAGACGTCTGTTTTGTTCATTGTGATTTCATCCTTGCGTTGCATCTCTCTTATTCTTTGGTTCCTTCTCTCAGCGATCCCACTCCTTATATAAGCCGGCGTTATATGCCGGTTATGTTACATGCGGTGTTATATGCCTGGACGATGTTTTGAACTGCTTCTTTTGTCTGAAGATGGGCAGGCTATGCCCGAAAGCTCACGTATTAAATAGGTACTCTGACTATTACTCTGACGTTACTATTTTGCTTTATGACATTTAAAAAACTTGGACTTTGTATTTTGTACCCTCTTGATCCCAATTCCTAAAGAAGAAAGAGAAGAAAGCAGTGATTTCCCCAGAAATTCACTGCTGGGGGGTGCCGAGCTTTTCGGGGGGGTATGCTTGGTGAAGGTTCCACTTATGGAATTTTTCTTGGACACGGAAAGAGTCGTGGCACAATGGTGACATATCTGCACAGATTTCACCTCTTATTTGTACACGTTATTGCGTTAGAACACAGTACATTAGAATATAGACTCATTATGGACGGCATTTCAACATGAAGATGCATAATCGTACGACCGACAAAGAAAAAAGACTAGCACCTTGTCTCACGAAGCTCAACCCAACCTAGTAACCAACGGTGAAAACCTTAGACGAAAAAAGCGGAGTACCTCGCTTGATTGAGTTGGGCGCAAATTGTGTTTGATGATCCACATTGAGTTTGCGAGCCCGCACGCATTTTTGCTCGTATATACGATCCTTAGCGTCTCGCTCTTGCTCAGCACGGACGCTGATTCTGTTGCTTCAGCTTTCCCTGCTAAGCCTAAACCTATTGCTTTCAAATCTGTGGCCTTCCCCGGTTTCAGCTCTGTAGGCCTTTGTGCCAATGGAGCGAGGACGGGACGGCCGCATGCCGGCCATGGACCGGCCACCCGACGGAGATGATCTTTCCACGATTCATCATCCGCCTCTATGTGAGCGTAGTCGCTCTCCGATGGTTCGAGACCCAGCAGCGGAACCGCCGCCACCTCCGTCATCCGCCACCGCCAGCCCACCTGTATCACCCCAATCCAGCCTGTCTCTATCACCGTGCTCTGGCGATGGAGGATTGACAAGCGTGTTGACGTTGAAAGGCCAGCTGTTGCACAATGATTGGTCCGAGACGACTCAAATGTACACCACTGTTGTCACTGATCCCGTGAATGATCAGGAAGAGGAGCAGGGCATTGGGGATCCCTTTACCCTTGTCACGTACAAAAAGAACAGGCCTCAGGGCATTCCAGTTCTGTTCAAGCCGGTGCAACCGGACAAGTTCTTCTGGAAGGTGAACCCCAACCTGGTTGCGAAAGACATTCGGTCTCCTGCGCAGGAGCTAATAGCGCACCATCGTGTAAATAAGGACGGCTCGATGTGCATCTTCGTCACCACGCAGGGCGCAGTCTCCAACCTCTTTTCACTTCGAAATGTCGCTGGTATTGACGTCGAAGTCAGCATCCCTTCGTCATATGTGAAGAACCAAGAAAAAATCAATGACGTTCCGTTTGCTTACACCAATGAGGATCTCACCTCCTACTTAGAAGGCGAAGGTGTCATAGCGGCTCGTCGGCAAATGCGGTACGTTTCCAATGACGACGGCTCGGATCGCTACGTCCCTTTGAGAAGTGTGATCCTGACGTTTCAGTCCAGTCAAAAGTTACCCATGGAAGTTCACTTGGGATTCTCAATCCATAAGGTACATGAGTACGTAGAAGGCAGCTACAGTGCTTTCACTGCCAAAGGTTTGGTCACCTCGCACGCAATTGTCGCTGGCCCCAACACTGCAAAATTTGCGCCGGCCTGCATAATTTCAAAGAATGCACGGCTCGGCATCAGCCGAAATGTGCTAACTGCAGAGGACCCCACGTTGTCTCACATTTCCAATGCCCCTATAAGCGCCAAGCTATCAATCACTTTCAAGAGTCTGTTATCAGCATATCCCAACCTGTGAGAGACCACCATGTGTCCGATACTCGTGTGCAACATCACCGCCCCCCTATGTCTAAGGGTCCCGCTACGCCACCGCGGCCTTCTCGAATTGGACAGAAGCCCCCTCGTCAGCTTGATGGCCACGCAGCTCGCGTCTTCCACAGTAGTAATGGGAAAAAGACGCTAATGCCAGCTACACCTGACGCCGATACACCCCAGCTTTCACGGTGCTGAGGCTCTACGAAGGCCTTGGAAATGCGCTACGCCGAAGCCAGTGGTTTCCCGACGATTGAAACACGCACACATAGCAGTATCGAGTGACAGTACCACAATTTCTGTCCTCCTCCCTCTAGTTCTGGCCGCACTCAAAGCGATTGTGTCCTCTTTCCCTGCTGCTGCGTCCTTACCCGAAGTTCAGCACCTTCTTGCTGCGGAAGGAGTGCTAACATTCCTGCATGGACAGTCTTTATAGGAGAGCCACACTGCTGCAGTGGAAAACGAGGGGCATTCGCAATACGCTCCCCGACCTCAAGTTATTTCTTCTAAAATATCCAGTTCCCGTACTTGCCATAAGCGAAGCGTACATTAAGGACGACTTTAGACTCAGAGGATACAACGCATTTACATCTGCAGCCAAGGCGTATCAAGGACTCTGATTTGCGTACGGAAAGACCTAACGGCTGCCCAATTACAGGAGCCGCATATTTCTCCGGCTGACCAAGTCAGATGCAAGGTTCGACTGGGCAACATTGTACTTACTGCTGTAAGTTTGTATCTCCCGCCCTCTATTACCTTGTCGCAGCAGAGCATACGGGACACATTTCTTGGGCTACCACCGCCGTTCCTGGTAGTGGGAGACATCAATGCCCACCATCCACGGTGGGGAAGCGCGTGTACAGACAGGAGGGGAATAAGATGGGTTGACGTCATCGACGAAATGGACCTGTGTCTGCTCAGTGATGGTTCGCCAACGTCCCTGCGTAGAGATTTCTCAACTGACGTCCTGGACGTGCCCATCTGCTCAAAAGATGTTTCCAGGAGTCTCTCGTGGTCGACAGATGTGGATGGGAAATGAAGTGACCATTTGGCCATGTACATTTCATGCGACAGGTATACTGGCCAACCCAAGACCAGATGTGTTAGGTTAACTAACTGGAAGGACTTTCGAACGTCTTGTACAGAATAGGCGCAGCCGAACACGTCAGTAGAACAGCTAACCGAAACGCTGACTACTTCTCTTCGATGCTGTTTGCGAACCGTAAAGGTCGCGACAGGACATATGGGAACAAATCCTCGCGTTGAACAACTACGAGCGCAAAGGCGGAGAGCTGAACGTAAGGCTAGACGATCGGGGCTGTTTCAAGACATCATAGAAGCCCGGCATGCAGCCAGGGTAGTACAGAAAGAACCAAAGAATGATGACAGAGAGCGCTGGCGTCAATTCTTCGCAACCGCCTTTTACTCGCGCTGCTAGAGTGTGGACCGTGGCCCGGAGCCTGAGAGAGACCCTGCCGCCCAAAAATCCTTTGGGTGTGCTAGCGTTGTCCCTCATGCGGTCCGAGAACTCTGTTGCGCGGGACGTCTGCAAGATTGTATCCGCAAATTCGTAAGCTTCAAACACTGCGTATTCCGCGCTTTCACTTCCGAGATACAGGAGGTGATCTCACGAAGAGAACCAGTGGTGAACGAACAGATGGATATGGACTTCACATTGGGTGAATTCAGAGCAGCGGGGTACCTGTCACGAGTACAATGGACGCCAGGTGGAGATGGAATCTCCTATCGAGCCATCCGAAACCTTAGCGACGACTGTGTTTCCTGTCTGATCCATATCTACAATACATCATGGAGAAGCGGTGAAGTGCCGCAGTTTTGGAAAGATGCCGTAGTAGTCAAGTTGTTAAAGCCTGGAAAGCACCCAAATGACCTGTCATCCTTTCGTCCAGTTAGCCTGACGAGTTGTCTTGGTAAAGTCTTGGAGCGAATGGTCTTGCATAGACTGGAGTAGTGGCTGAGGGTCATGTACCTTCCCCGAAGAGATGGTAGGCTTCCGTCGGATCGTAGCTCCATAGACTCTGTTCTCGATCTCGTCACCACCGTCGAGCAAGCGAGGAGCCAGAAGAAAATAGTCATGGCAGTGTTCCTGGACGTCAAGAGACCCTACGACACCGTCAGTCATGCCAACGTTCTGCATCTATTGTTGCAAGGAATCGTTACCCGACAGAATCTTCTTGTGGCTGCCTGATTTTTTGCGCCAGAGAACACTCTCTGTTCGCACGCAAGAAGGAGTTACTTCGAAAGTTGTCCAAAGTTGGCCAACCACAAGGCAGCGTTTTAAGAACTACCTTTTTTAACCTTGTAATGGCAGGCCTAAAGTCCGGTATCGCCCCAAAAATCAATATATCTATCTATGCTGATGACGTCTGCATTTGGACTGTTGGGAAATCGAGGTCTGCAATCCTACGCCGTCTTCAGCATTCCCTGGATAACATCTTGCGGCACCTAACACAGGCAGGCATGGATATATCAACCGAGAAAACAGCAGTCATGGCTTTTACTCGGAAGCATATGGATTGGTATCAGCTCTTCCTTGGCAATACGCCTCTTAGGCAGGGAGCACACCATAGATTCCTGGGTGTCATCCTAGACTCCAACTTGTCCTGGAAGAAACATATCGATCACCTGGACACAAAGGCACACCGGTGGATTTCCGTCATTCGCCACTTTGCTGGGCCGAAGTGGGGAATGAATGAGAAGTCTATTCTGTCCATCCACAAAGCCCTAGTCCGATGGACCCTGCTATATAGCCTACCAGTCTTGCACGGAATTTCACAGACGCAAGAACAACGACTGTGGTGTATTATAGCACGGAGCTTAAGGGTATGTTTTGGCGTCCCGAGAGCTGCGGAAACGCGGATGGTGATAGCAGAAGCCCGCGAAATACCCAGTGAAGTCTTACGGCAGAGGGAGACCATTCGCCATTACTTGCGTCTCAGAGCCCACCACCGCCGCCATCCACTTGTGGCGGCCCATGGAAGACGGCGACGACGCGCCTCTGCTGCCTCGCGCTACTGCGCCTGGCAGCCAGTTCTACCGGCACGGTCCTAGCGTGAGGCCACGGCCATCTGCACGCTGGGACATTCCATCATCGCCGGTCAGGACTCATGTAGAGGAACTCCACCTCCTCTACATTTGGTGACCCGAACAACGAACACCATGTTCGGCGTAATTCGGCCATGCAACATCCTAAGTTTTTCGGCAAACCAGTAGCGAACCACCCTCTAGCAGGTAAGGCGCACCGGGACCACTGTTCCACCAGGGACCCGCAGCGAGACCACAGTAAGCTGACCACAGCAAGCTGAAGCGGCAACCGGCATTCACGCTGTCGTACCGGTCGCGGTACTGTCGCGCACTCAGCAACGCACTCACCCAGCAACAATTAGTACTCAGCAACTCACTCACTCAACAACAATCAACGCTCGGCAGCAATCACTCAGCAAGCACTCAGTGCACTCAACAACGGCTCAACGCACTCAGCAGCACACTTCTGCTCAATGTGCCCTGTCAGGTCTCTCATGTATTCGGTGGATCCAACTATGTCCTTCTCAGTTCCTGACCATTTACCACACTATTTTACGTCCCTCCTGCACAGGCTTCGTCTCAACGTAGCCTTCACTCCCCAATTCAAGTGCCAAATCGGGTACTGTGACAGCAGCCTATGCTCCAAATGTGGCGTCGTAGCGAACATTGAGCACGTCCTAATAGAATGTAAGCTCTACGAAACGAAGAGGCGGCAACTCTGTGCTCAGCTGAGTGGTGCTAGCCGGCAGACGGCTACCTTTTGTGTGACGTAGTGTTGCGCAACCAGAGGAGTGGAGTTCAAGAGTTGTACTTGCACATAACTTCATTTTCATATTTCACATCTCATGTTTCTCGTGTAACGGGGTAGTGAACTGCTCTCAAGCGGTGAATCACCCCAGGCCATAGTCATGATTTATTTGTTGTTGTTGCTCGTATATGCGCGCAATATATGCATTGAACAGTCACTTTCAAATGATTTTGGACAAATGCATGGTACGACCATCTGCATGACTGTAGTCCTACAACCCAAGTTTGACAGTACAGGATGTAATTCACTGCGCCGGACTCACTACCAGAACGGCGTGGTGGGCTCACCTGCGAAATTTCAGGGAGGGTGTTGCAAAAATGTAGGGAAGCTGTATGTAGAATGCAGGGGGGTGTAGGGAAATCCCTGGAAAAAAGCGGTGACGTGGTAGATTGGAGTATCCCAGAGGCCATGCGGAGGCCGGCACCCTGCTCTCCGTTGAAAAGAGGGTGAGAGGCAGTGCCTGTGTTCCCTTCTTCCATGCTTTGGACGATCGTCTCTGCCGTGGTCGCTAGAGGTTTGCGTTGCTTGTGGATATCACTGTGAACTATCAAAATTTACGTCGCCTTCACGTTGCGAGGCTGAATGGAATGAAGCAGCCGAGGCAACAATGCAAAGTGTAGCTGTCGTGTGCAACATCATTTTTATGTATTTTTTTACACCTCGAATCACAAAAATATACAGGGATGCCGTGAACCCTTTGGAGGTGAGGTTGTAGGAAGTGCATAGACTCATCATTCCTGGTTTATCAATTTGCCCGCTCTATGAATTCGGCAACATTCCGTGCGATGCAGATAGATGGTGCACAGCAATTGAATGCGAAGGTATAGGCGTTTTTCTCCGTCTGGCGAACCAGTTACCGCATCATATTTTTTCGGTTCAGTGCCGGTTCGTTCAAGGCGAGACAAAAAATGTTTACTGTTCGGTTCGGCAAAAAAATAACTTTTTCTGTGAACCGTGCGTGACGACACGAACGCGAGCAACGGAGAGGCAGCAGTATTTCACACGAACAAAAACGGTATTTGGAACGTATTTTGCGTTACGAAGGAACCAGTGTTATTCAAACGAGGTACAATCAAGAACGTTGTTATTATCATGCGCTTCTGCGGTTACAATATATAATAGAGAGTCACATGCACGAAATGAAAACACGGAACATACCTATAGCGCTTAAAGGGACAGTCCGGGAAAACCGGAAGTTGATTTTTTCCAACTGCCACGGAAGCTTACATGTTGGGTGGAAAGTTTCAGCTCACAAAATGGCGTGGTTTTCGAGATATCGAATAAAAAATACTCCTCTGAAGACATCCGGTTTCGTTTTTCTCCCTCGCATACTCCTTGCCCCAAGGATCCTCTATGTACGTCAGCCGTCACGTGAGCATGACGTCCCCAATTGACAAAGTGGAGCAGAGGACTGCGCCGTTGCTGGGAATGCAGAGAGGTGTTTTTCTCTATGAGTATACTGAACAGAAGACTACGTCGTCATACCTGTGTTTACATTGACGCTACTCTGCATTTTAGTCTACATAACGCGTGATTGCTACTCAAAAACATCATAATGGACAAATGCTAGCACGCAACAATCAACTATCGCGCAAGCAGGCATGCGCAAGTCACGTGCGGCATTGCTCTTATGCACGTCACGCGAGAGCTCGCTGCGGCCTTTACTCGGGACCAACTGCGGCATAGAAAAAAGTCGATTATAAATCGTGCGTTACGATTTCTTCTGAAATATTTTGCACAGTTGTTGTGAGGAGTATTAGAAATCATAAGGCGGTGTTTCCCAGACCTATGTTTTCGACCGGACTGTCACTTTAAGGCAGCGTGCTTCGACGGGGAATGATCACAGTAGCAGCTCTGCACCCTTGTTGCACAACCTTATCGTCGTGGTCAGTAAGGAATTCATCATAGTCGCAGTCCTCGTCACAGCAGCGTCCTCTTGGGACGCCACGGATGTCGGCGTTTGTCAGAGGGTCGTTCCAGCTCAAACATTCCAATGGCGTGGCTCGACCATCGCCAATTTTCGTGAAAACAATATATGTCCTTCTCACTGAAGTACATACGTTCAGTGTGAAACATTTCTTTCGGGATCCGCGCGGAATCGCCGCTAGAGGACTTCGAACTTCCGCTCCGAACCTAAACCGTAATGCGTTGGAGCAGGCGCAGAGGGTGAACGGCTTTACAAACGGGACGCGCTTCTGAAAAGTTCAAACCAATTATCATCGGACTTGCAGTCGCCGCGAGTGGAGAAATAGCGAGCTACGCTTCCGCGAAAGAGAACCAAAATAGAACGAATTCAACATTTTTCTAAAAAAACACCATGAGAAGAAATTGCTAAGTTACATTTTTTGTTTGTAGAGGCCTACCAGCACATTCCGCCAAAAAAGTTTGACGCCAGAAAATTAAACTGTTAGACTGTAAAAAAATGCGAAAATCGGTAGTTTTAGGAAAAAATTGAAAACTTCACCGAAGAAAAAGTGGCATTGGCGGACGAACGAACGAAAACAAAATCAAAATTTCCGCACAAATGTAGCATAGTTTCGCTGTTATAAGTGCACAAAATTTCTCCAGGATGTTTTTTGTTATACGACCGCGACGAATTATTAAGTTCACCCTGATGCGCCTCTCGCGACGCGACGCACGGGATGGGCTTCCTTGCGCCGTCCTCCTCCTTTCCGCTCAAAAGTCAGCGCAGAAACACTGGTCTTGACAAATTTCAAACCGTTACTCAACTCTAATGCACCATTAGGCATTTGTGACACTGACAGTGGTCCTGGCCAGGGAATAGTAATCAAGCAAGCAAGGTTTCCCCCAACACCCATTTGCAGTCCTCATTAAACAGGCTTTGGCGGCTAACCCGTTCCAAAGCTGCGGAGTTCACCCTCTCATACGTAAATGAGCATGTTGCCGATTTCCGTTTCTTTTTATTTATCTATTTTCTTAGCCCCAAGTCAGATACATACATTCCTGTGCATACGTGCAGGAATGCCGTACGTCACATTCCTCAAGCTCGGAACATGTGTTTGATGTCTCTGCCATAGGTACACGATGCTCAGGCGACAAGCGAATATCCGGAGACACCTCTCATAGAAATGTGGGACCCTTGTACGGTTCTGGCGTGAATGAGCGATGTCCACCTGAAGCAGAATCATGCTGAGATGTGAATTATGTATTCTTTTCCCTTTCTTTTTTCTAATCCGCTGTTACCTGACTTGGGGCTAAGAAAATAGATACATATAAAGAAACCGAAATCGGCAACATGCTCATTTACGTATGAGAGGGTTAACTCCGCAGCTTTGGAACGGGTTAGCCGTCAAAGCCCCTTTATGAGGGCCGCAAATGGGTTTTGGGGGGGAACCTTGCTTGCTTTATTGCTATTCCCTGGCCAGGACCACCGTCAGTGTCACAAATGCTTAATCGTGCATCAGAGTTGAGTAACGGTTTCAAATTTGTCAAGGCCAGTGTTTCTGCGCTGACTTTTGAGCGGAAAGGAGGAGGGCGCCGCAAGGAAGCCCATCCCGTGCGGCGCGTCGCGACAGGCACACCAGGGTGAACTTAAAAATTCGTCGCGGTTGTAACAAAAAACACCCTGGAGAAGTTTTGTGTACTTATAGCAGGGAAACTATGCTAAATTTGTGCGGAAATTTCGTTCCTTTAGCGCGTCCGCCAATGCCAATTTTTCTTCGGCGAAGGTTCCAATTTTGCCTAAAACTACCGGCTTTCGCTTTTCTTTCTTTTTTTTTCACACTCTAACAGTTTTATTTTCTGGCGTCAAACTTTTTTGGTGGAATGTACCGGTAGGCCCATACAAATCAAGAATGTAACTTAGCAATTTCTGCTCATGGTGTTTTTTTTTAAAGAAAAATGTTGAATATGTTTTATTTTGCACCTCTTTCGCGAAAGCGTAGCTCGCTATTTCTCCACTCGCGGCGACTGCAAATCCGAAGATAACTAGTTTGAACTTTTCGGAAGCGCGTCCCGTCGACTTTTAGGTGTTTCCTTTTAGACAAGCACACGCAGCATGTCACGTGTCCCGAGTTCAAAATCTTGGCGGCATATCGTAACTGTCTTTTTCTTTTTTAAGGGTAACTCAGTCTATGCGTAACCAGTCTTTTACGAGTAACGCGCGTGGTGTCTAAAAACCGCTCAGACACCAGAAGCCACTTATAAATGTGTCGTAACCTCTACGGTCAACAACAGTAACTCTTATTCTGGAAGTTATGCCGCCTAAAAAGTAACGTCTAAATAATAATTGGGGGTTTACGTCGCGAGACAACTGAAATCATGAGCGACGCCGCAGCGGTTGGTGTGTGGATGGCTTTTGCCCATCTCAGGGCTCTTTAACGTGCGATGAAAGCTCATCACACAGCACCGCGTCTTTAACGTCCCTCGCGGAAGACGGCGTGTCTAAGCAACTTGTATCCTGCCACCAAGTTGGTAACGTCTAAAGTTACTGGATTTAGAGTGGAGTCACGTGAGGGGTGTAGCATACTTCACGACTTCCTCTCGTTCTGCGACGCGCTCTTTGCACGAGAAGAAGTATATTTCAACGGTGTGCGGGACAGAGCCCTCGCGCTCGCTCTGCAGGTCACCTGCGCACATCGCTTTCGCAGGAACTCATTTCATTCGTTGGAGAACACTCCACTGAAAAACAAAAAAAAAATACTTTGGGGTGTCACTTCAATGCTTCTCTAAGTCTACGGAAGGATCAACTTATTCAATATCGTCTACGTTCGAGTCCTGCGATCTTTGTCGTCATCTTCTTCTGGCCGTGCACAAGCAGGACATTTGTCGACATTTAATATACGCAGTGCTGCCGTTCGCAAGAACTGACGCAGGAAAGAAA